>NW_005358567.1:3098614-3104901 GCF_000412655.1 Myotis brandtii | reverse complement strand
GCCAACAGGGGTGTGAGGGCATGAGTGGAGGGGATGGGGGGTAATGTGGGGATAAGGACACATATGTAATAACTTAATCAATGAAAAATTAAAAAATAGTGTTTTCTTTTCATGAGAATTAAATCTATTTCTGTTAAGTTTCATCCTTTAACAATTCTATCTCATTTTATGTTGACAAAGATATCAAGTAAAATATATATTGCATCTCCATCTGGCACATAGCACATAATACCTACTCAAAATTGTTCACCAGGTGAACGAATGGATGAATGAATGAATGAGTAACATATTTTTTTCTCAGCTTGGAAACCCTCATTATAAACCAGCAAAGAAAGTCAAGTGGGTTTTTTTGTTTTCAATATTTTTAGAAATCAGACAGAAAATGAATATTTTCCCACAATATTGTTCCCACAAAGCTGATTGATACTTATACATCTGATGAAAAAGGAGGAAATGGATTAGCTGTTATATAACCAATGTACTTTAATAGATAATATTTCTCCAGCGGTGACTGATGAAAGGAAACCGTAAACTGTATTATTATTGGTGGTTGAATACACAACTGCATTAAAGCAATAAACACCTAAGAAAAAGAATGAGTGTTTCACTGAACCTGTATCTGATAATTGCTAAGAAACTACTGAGTTTATGTGCTTTGGATAGTCACTTCATTAAAAAGGCATGGCAGCAAGTAAATTTATGGTTAATCCAGAAGAACACATGCCTGGTTTGATTTAGCCCAAAACTTGAATCTAAATCCTTATTGGTGTTGCCAGGCATTTTTCTGTCCCATTTTCAAAAAACTTTCAACTGTAGTTGAGTTTGAAAGGCAATCCTATAAGACAATAAGAGGTTTTCTCCTCTAAAGATGAATTAAGAAGTCACACTCTCAACCAGGCCCTAGTAATTCAACCCAATTTAAGCATGTCAACTGTTGTATCTGAGAGTTGGTAGACTTTCTCTCTGTATTTTTTTTTATGAATTATGCATCCCTTTGGGTCTGTAAAGCTTGGTATAAATCTGGAAGTCTCACAAAAACAGAATCTCATGAAATTTTCAGGCCTCTGGGCCTTGATCAGGCTGAAATATGCTGGCACAGCCAGCATTTGCTCCAGCCAAGTCATGGATGTGCAGAGGGTCCTGAAGTATGGAATGCAAAGCAACTTTAGAAAGTAAGTTCAAAGTGTTTTTCAAAACTTCCCAGAAACGGTGCCACACTTTCTGGGCAGTGGCTCAGGTACGAAAGTTCTTATTTCAAGTGAACCTGTCCAGTAATTCCTGGCACAGCAATTCTAAATGGAAGGGAAGCAAAGCTCCCCTGGTCCTCAAGGTCACCCAAGAGTATTAGTCTCTCCAACATAAATATTACCCTTCAGTTCTCATTCCCTAGGAAATGAGGCACCAAAAATTAGATTTTACCTGTCTCTTTAATGAAGGAAATCAACATTATTAGGGCCCTTGTTTTTGTCATATTCTGTATGAGACAATTTATAAACGGTATCCCATTTAATCCTCATGAAAACCTTTTAATGTAAATATTATTATTCTTATGCCACTGCGGAAGCTTCTAGAGAAGGTGGAACCTATCCAAGGTCACACATCAGTGAGTGTTAGGTTTGAGATGCAAACCTAACTCCAACAGAAAATCCCAAACCCTCTTCAGGATACCAAGAATTTTCTTTGGAGACTGTTTCAGAATTTTAAAGTGTAGTATCTTTTTTTCAAACATGATCCTATTTTTTCGTTCCTGTTTTCTAAAATATGCATGCTATTCCTTTTTATTGAAGGACTACAAAGCCTCAAAATCCATTTCAACAAAGTTCACTAAACTCAAGGTGCTGGGTGTTAATAATCAAAGTTGAATGGCTATTTTAAGCCTTGTAATTTCTCAATGATTTTATGAGTCTTATCAAAAGCAGAAAGGAAATAATTCACACAATGGTCACTGATCTCGAATGACTTTTTTTGCCTTTTCTTTTGCTTCTTGGCTAGGTTTCAGGGCTTCCTGCACTCCATTGAACAGAAAATGAAGCTTAAAGCCCATAAAAATGGGGGGAGGGAAATGTTGGGCTCATGGAAATATAAGAATGGGTGCAGGTAGCAAATGGAGCTTGGTAGATTATGACCAAATATGCCTGAGAGTTACTAATACTCCACCTTTGTACTGCTCCTGTCTCTGGTAAACTTACCACCTTCACTCCACCACCCTTTTTCCTTTACCCCTGGGTGGTTAGGTTCATTCCAGTTTCTCTTAGTCATATTTTGGGTGACTATATGAGTAGGGGTTCCATACATGAAGCATGGAATTTGCTGGCATTGAGATTGATTTCTAAGGTAACACCCTGATGCTGTGAGGTACAATTAAACTGCAGAACAAAGGGCTCCCCTAAATTTAAACACACGTCGAAATAGAGACCCAGAGTTGGATGGATCCTTAGAGACTATCTGGTTCAAATTCTATCCTTTAAAACTGAGAGCAGAGGCTTAAATAACTTTTCCAACTCCACAAAGCTGTTGAGTGGTTGAGCTTAGGCAAAGCAATGGCTATTATTTAAAAGTGTGTGCTTTAATGGCTAGCTACATTCTTTGGCTTTGAGCAATGAACTTCCCTAAGATTTCATTTTGTTATCTAGAAAATGGGGATGCTAACACCCAACTCCCAAGCATTAGTGAGGAGATTATGGCATGAACTAGTATATGAAGGGTGGAGCTGAGCCTCTGTTATGCGGGGAGTGGGAGAGCCCTGTAAGTCTTCCCTGAGGTTTGCAGCCATAGTTGAAGAAGTAGCAGCCAGAGTTCAAATGCGGTGCAGTTTGAGGGAGAAACCGTGCCTGGAATTCAGGCCTTAATGCTCAATTGAATGCCCTTTCCAGGAAAACATGTTTTAATTTCCTCAAACAAAAATCATTATTTGTGGCAACATGCAATTTGGACTTACTGCTTTTATTAAAAGCTTACATGCAACATTTTTTATGCATCATTGGTGACTGCCTTTTGGGGAAAAAACAAAAAACAAAAAAAGCAATACACATTTGGATTCAATTTCCATATCTTTAGATGACTAACCAAGTTATCTTCTGTGAGTCATTTTGATCCTTTTGATCCTATGAACCTGAAATTCCTCATCTATAAGAAGGAGGCATGGTGCTTCCCCACTGAACATTAAAAATCATTGTAAGAATTAACATTTTAAAATGAATGTGAACATACTATTTACCCTTAATGTACTTCAGTTTCTGTTCCCAATGCCAAGGTTTCATCCGGCTAGCTGGCTTGCAGAGTGGCTAGCTCTCACAGCACATGCCTCTCATGGGACCCCAGGCTCCTTCTTTATAGCGTCTAAGCCACAAAGTTCACATAAACATCACAGGGTTCTTTTTTAAATCAAAACAGATAAACTTTGTAAAGTGTCTGGAACATAGTACATTTAATAAATTGTAGCTATTATAATTATGGTTTTTTTAACCTTGGGATATTTTTATCTATCTATCATCTATCTATCTATTGATCTATTATCCATCACCATTTATCCCCTCTATACCCTCTTCCACTTCCACCTCCCCTCCCCCTGCAGTCACCACACTGTTGCTCATGTCCAAGAGTTCTCTCTCTCTTTTTTTTTCTTTTTTGCTCAATCCCTCCACTCCCCAAATCCCCACCAGAGGTTTATTTTTAATAAACCTGATAAATGTCACAAAATCTGTAGTTATACCAGTCTTAACCTCTTAGTTACATGCTGTGAAGAGTAAAATTATCCTTTTACTCATCCCCAGTTTTTCTCTAGCACCTAAAATTGTTTTCTGGTCTCAGAGGCATCAATATATGTGAGTCTGAATTTTGAGAGAACCATGAAATACACCTTCAGAACAGTTAAAGATTTATGATGATTAATAAACAAACTAGACTGATCTGTTAGAAGCACTCTGCTTATTATAATAAAAATAAAAAAAATCAGGGGTCATTTTGTGCCTACTGGAGGAGGGCATGAGAGCTGTTCTGGCCGCTTGTTCCTATGGTAATAGCTGAAAATGAGCAGATGCCCTGGAGGCAGTTAGCTATCACTGTCATGTTGGTGAATAGTGGCAGGGTGACATCAATCCACATGGACAACTTTATTCATGTCCCCAGCCAAAAACTTAATCACTTTTCTAATTCTTCCTCAGTCTAATAGGTAGTGAATGACAGTCATTTAAAAACCTCGAAGTTTCAAAGTCAAGGTGGTAGAGCTCAGAGAGAGACTGTGGGGTCAATTTGAACAATGGAGGTGCACTATGGATTAAGTTGTCAGTGCTTGAGGGTGTGTGTGTGTGTGTGTGTGTGTGTGTGTGTGTGTGTGTGTGTAGGTGAGTGCTTGCTGTTGCAGGCACAGAGATGTCCTTCAAGGAATGACTGGTTCCCCGGCAGTAGAGTGTGTGGTCAACAGTTATCTTCCAGCTCTCAGCAATCTCAGCATCTGCCTCAGTGTCTGAGAGCTGCCTTGCTTAAGCTCACATCTTTCCAGAACAGTGACAGTTCATGCTTGAACTGGGCAGAGTTCTAAAGTCTTATCCTAGAGCTGCCTACTGGGCTGGCTGAGGTTTCTCCACACTTTGTCAGGCCTTTGGTGGAGTTTAACTTATTCCTCTGTCCTATCCTTCTTCCACTCTGTTCCTGTCAGAGGTGTTGATTCCTAATGTTACACCTTAGAATCCCTTTCACCATCTGTTTCCTTAGAACTCAAGCTGTAGCAAAGGAGGTTGAGGGTGGTCCAGCTTAGCAGGAGACAAAGTGGGGTTTGACCTAGTTCACTCACAGCTCAGTTGCCAACGAGGAACTCATCATTGGTCACAGAGCATAGACATCGCTGGCACAAGATGGCCTTCCAATTGGTAAAATTCACCCATGGTGAATTTAGAGGTCATATAGGTGGAAGAGAATGTGCTGCTGAAGATGAAGATATAATATATTATTGCTAAGAAGTTTTCTGTTCTACATAAAGATAAATCAAGAGCTGAGGGAATAACATAGAATTGAAAGTAAGATGCAAAACAAAGGGCATCTTTGGATGCATACAAAAAAGGCCTCATTTTCCCTAGCAGGAGGATACGAAAGTCAAGAACTACACCTGATATTTATTAATCAAAGGAGCTGAACTTCACAGAAAGCTAAATGCCCAAATGAGATAAATGATATATCAAGATTAGTACCAAAAAACCAGGTACTCTGACAATTGAAGACAGCCCAATGGATAAACCCAAAGATACGGATTTTCCAGACTCCTTGGGAAGAAAGACACTGGGCCTACCATATTATTAAAAATTTTAAGGGCTCAGTGGTCAGAGATATGCTAGGTCATCCCCTTCAAAGTACAAAACCTACCTTTGATTTTGCACATCCTACTGTGAAGAAGGAAGCAAAATATTAGAAGGGGACCTCCTGGCATTCTGAAGGAAGCATACCTCACACCTAAGGACAATGGTCTAACTCATATACTATGTGAATCTTTTGCATGGAGCCCCAAATAGGATATAGCTACTGCAGGTCTAGGTGGCCCCACCACTGAGACCATATAATCTGGCAGACCTTATGATGTTAGGAAAAGCATTGGTGGAAGAAAAGTTCTCATGTACAGGCAAGTTTGAAAGATTGGGGGAGGAAGGTCTGGAATTCAGACATGTGGATAGACATACGAGAGTAGTCACAAAGTGTGCAAGTCTTTGTATCACATGTTAATGCTTATCAGAGAGCATAAGTCATGCGAGACACACTAGCACAACCAAGTGTAAAATAGGATTATGTCAACTAGTCTCTGTTATTAGCCTCTCCAGGTCTGGAAAAGTAAACACATGAACAAAATGGTCATGATGGAATATGGAAGCCCAACAACATAGAATTCCAACCTATAGAAGCTTATCTAGCTACTGCAGATTCTGAACATCCAAATCATTATCAATGTTGAGACTCTGCTATGGCATCATTTTGAGGAGACCAATTGACCACTTGACGGCAAGTTGACCACATTGTGTTTCTACCCTGGAGAGGACAGTGGTTTATTCTCACTGAATAGATACAGGACTATTACAGCTATCAGGTTGTCTTTCCTGCCCTCATGGCCTTATTCAGCATCATTCACTACTTAAGAATTGCTTGGGGCCTGGCTGGTGTTGCTCAGTGGTTGAGCATGTTTCAATTCCAGGTCAGAGCACATACCTGGGGTGCAGGCTTGATCCCCAGTGTGGGGAGTGCATGAGGCAGCTGATCAATGATTCTCTCTTATTATTGATGTTTCTATATCTCTCTTCTCCTTT
>NW_005358567.1:3093651-3097374 GCF_000412655.1 Myotis brandtii | reverse complement strand
AATGCTTGGAATCCATTGATGGTAACAAGATCCCATACGAGATCATGTCAGACAAGAGCACACTTTATTGTAGAGGAGGTATGAGAGTATCCTCAGAGGTATCCTTTGCTGAAGCAAGCAATAGAGTCATCCAAGGGAGAAGCTTTTCCTTGGTGCCATATTTTAAAAAAAAGAATTTGATAAGTGTGTCTTTGTAGAAGAGTCATTCAACCAGAGAATTAATATTATCTTCAAAGTGACTTTATAGAGCAAGCAAATGTGATCTTTTCATGATTAATCCTTAGATTAAACATACCAGTAAAAATAAATCGTATTACAATGTAACTTATTGTATATATATATAAAAGGTGACCAAGCCACAGAGGTGAGGCTGTTTTATATATAGCTTTCTGTTATTTTGAGTTGACAAAAAGTAAAATTAAATGTACTGTATATAGGTATATATGTAATTGTTTATTTATTTACATGCTTATTATTGAGAGATAATTACCCAGGGGTATTTATCACTGGCATGCATTTTGAAAGCAAAGACACTGAATGCCCTTTCTCTGATAATTTTGTCAAAAGAGTGTATACAGCAAACTGTATTGTATGATAGAACTTGGATCTTCCTTTAGAACAAAGGGAAGGCATTTTTATGCCCATTATTAATGCTCAGATTCCCTAAGCTCTGAGTTTCTCTCCTATAATATAACCCACTATAAGTGTCACTTGTACCTCGTCTTGTCATTCTGTGGAAATTGGGGCTCAGGGAACAAGAGGAAGAATGTGGATACTCTGGCTAATGCCATTGTTTTGAGGGATCAAGTCTTTGGTCTCTGGAGTGTTTTGCCAGCACCCATGAAAAACTGTGACAGTTTAACTTGTTAGCTTGCATATAGGCTAAAATCTAAAGTCTGCACAGTTCTTGATATTTATTTACTTATATATAGAGTTCTGAGTAGGTAATATCTTTTTAGGCACATTCTTTTTCAAAAATGTTAATATTCATTTAATACAACGGAAAGGTAAGTAAAAAGGAAAAATGCTAATGCTCTTTTCTTCCTCATAGGTGCTAAATAGCAATCCTGATAATATTCTGTCATGAAGTTGGAGAAAAGAGATATATCTTCATGTGTAAGAGTATATTTTCTTTCAGTTACTTGTAGGCTGGGGTAACAAACACCTCAGAAGGCAATTTTATACCCCAAAGAAAATTCTAGAATATTAGGTATTCTACTAGGCAGAACAGAATCAATAGGGTGTGTATGTATATATGTGTGTCTATATACATATACTGCATATACCTATATACACATATGTATATGCATATCTATATATATATATATAAAAGCCTAAACAACCTTTATGATGAAATGACTGCCAGGACTCCCCATGGGTTCATGCAGGAGCCGGTCTGCAAGGCTGGCTGAGAGAGTGTGGCTCCACTGGGTGGCCCAGAGGCCTATGCTGTGCCCTGGCCCTTGGTTTCCGGCTGCGCTCACCACATCTCTGCATGGGGACTCGGGCGCCATGACTCAGGTGCAGGGAGGGGGGCATTGCATGGGGGCCCAGGGGCCCAGGTACTGCCCAGGGCCCAGAGGTCAGTTGGGACCTGCCTTCCTATGCCAGACACTTGTGCTTCAATCACCAGCCAGGCCTAGGGACCACACTGTGCACAAATTTTGTGCACCAGGCCTCTAGTATATGAATATAGATAAATAGATAAATAGATATAGATAGATGATAGATAGATAGATGATAGATAGATAGATGGTTATTTTAAAGGAATTGGCTCATGAGATTATAGAGGCTGGCAAATCCATAATCTGCAGATCTGCGGATTAGGCTATCTGTCTAAAGATCCAAGGAAGTAGTTCATGTCTGAGGGACATTTCCTGGTAGAACTCCCTGGTAGAAGAAGTCAGTCTTTATATTACTAAGACTTTCAATTGAGACCTGGCTGGTTTGGCTCAGTGGATAGAGCGTTGGCCTGTGGACTGAAGGGTCCTGAGTTCAATTCCAGACAAGGGCACATGCCTGGGTTATGGGCTCAGTCCCCAGTGAGGGCATGCAGGAGGCAGCCAATCAATGATTCTCTCTCATCATTGATGTTTCTATCTCTCTCTCCCTCTCCCTTCCTCTCTGAAATCAATAAATATATATTTTAAAAAAAGACCTTCAACTGATTGAATGAATCCTTCCCATACTATAGAGAGCAATCTGCTTTACTTGAAGGTTCCTGATTTAATGTTAATGTCACCCAAAAAAAACCCTCACAAAAACATTCAGAATAATGTTTGAACAAATGTCTGGGCACTGTGGCTGAGCCAAGTTGAGATATAAAAGTAGTCATCACAATACCACTGTGAGTATATATTCATATCTCATGACAGTCACTGCAATTAAAAATAAAAATTCTCTTGTCAAAAATTTTTCAAATATCCTATAGAATTTTATTTTCCTTGATATGTATAATATATAGTAATATATTAATTGCTTTGAAAATTCTACAATAAATCTATGAAACTATGCTAAACAGACTTGAAAAACAAATGTTTTAAATTATATAACACTTTTGAGTAAAACTTATTAACAATGGTTGGGAGTAGTATTCTATAAAACACTCTGTTAAATGGTCTTATGGAATGTGGCAGAGATGATATTTTTAGATTATATAACCCAAGATGCAAGTTTCATTAACCTTGATTAAAATAAGAGTTTTTGAATATTTACTCACCCATCCAATATTTTATGGTTCGTCTATATCAGTTTACTATTTCAATATCAGAAACTGGAAGTAATTTTAGAAGAGGACTTTTATTGTATAACATAATCCTACCCAAAATTCAGCTTCTCTGTATGTTTTATATTTTTCAAGCCTTTTTTTTAAAAAATAAACAAGCCCATTAGATTGTTTGCTAATAATGTTACCTTTAGAAGCTTATAGTCTACATGGTTCACAAATATTTTCTGGAAAGGATCAGATAGTAAATATTTTAGACTTTTCAACTACTCAACTTTTCCATCATAATGCAAACATAGCCATATTATTATGTAAATTAATAAAAGTGGGTGTGTTTCAATGCAACTTTATTTATAAAAACAGGCAATGGGTTGTAATTGGTTCATAGAAACCGTCATTTGCTAACCTTTTTTCTAGAACAGCATTTTAGACAAATAGTGAGTCACAAACGGAAACTACATATGTAATTTTTAATTTCCTAGGAGCCACATTAAAAAGGGAAATGTGAAATTATTTTTGATGATATATTTTATTTATTTCAATATATTAAAATATGATCATTTCAATATGTAATCAATATATACACTATTAATGTGATATTCTGCATTCTTTACTTACTAGGTCATTGGAATCCAGTGTATATTTTAAACTTTCAGTATAGTATCTCAATTCAGCCTCACCACATTTCAAATGCTCAAACACATAGAGCCTAGTGGTCATCATACTGGACAGTATGTCTGTCCTTCCCACAACTCAGGGTGCTATTTCTTTTTCAAGTAAGGAATATTCCTACTCTATTTCTGCTAAGACAGAAATACAAAAATGACATTTTAAAATTAAAAATCTAAAAATATTGTAAATGTTGCCAATAACAATTTAAATTGTTCTAGTTTGTAACTAAATAATGCATTCACATGATTAAAAATCATCTGTCATCAAAATAAAAAGCTTCTTGCCGAAACCGGTTTCGCTCAGTGGATAGAGCATCGGCCTGCAGA
>NW_005358567.1:3080363-3092796 GCF_000412655.1 Myotis brandtii | reverse complement strand
TTCATAGCAGCACAATTTACCATAGCTAAGATTTGGAAGCAGCCTAAGTGCCCATCAGTAGATGAGTGGATTAAAAAACTGTGGTACATGTACACAATGGAATACTACACTGCTATAAGAAGGAACTTTTACCCTTTGCAACAACTTGGATGCAACTGGAGAACATTATGCTAAGCGAAATAAGCCAGTCGGAGAAAGATAAATATCACATGATCTCACTCATATGTGGGATATAATGATCAACATAATTTGATGAACAAGCATAGATCAATCTAGAGACAAATGGTAGGGGAGAGGGTGTTAGAGAGCAACCAAAGGACTTGTATGCATGCATATTAGCATAACCAATGGACACAGACACTGGGGCAGTGGGGGCTTGCCCGGGGTGGGAATGGCTGGGGGGGGGGTCAATTGGGGGAAAAGGAGACATATGTAAAACTTTAGACAAAAAATAAAAAAAGCATGTGAAAAAAAATCTATGTGTATGACAAGGGGGGGTACAAAAAATATAAATATTTCTTTCCCACTACAGCCCCAGTCACTTAGTTTGACTCATTAATTTAATTTTCTGGTTTATCTTCCCCCTCAAAAATTTTTATTTATTTCAAAACTTCAAAGTTCAAGTAAAGAACACCTAGTTATGTTTTTCAGTTCTGATAGGAGATATAGAAACTTGTTTATGTAAAAGTACATTTAGGAGTGCCCTAAATATTTCTTTACTCAAAGAAATTTAAATTTAGTTTTTTATGGGCTTCCACATTTAAGCTCTTGCTTCCATACAATTATATAATAATTTTGAAACTGTAAACTAACAGCAATATGCATCATAAATGTTTATATTTATTTTTAATAGCTTAAAGCTGTGGTCGGCAAACTGTGGCTCGCGAGCCACATGTGGCTCTTTGGCCCCTTGAGTGTGGCCACGAAGTTTCAATCCCACTGTACGTGCATGCCCACACGTGGTATTTTGTGGAAGAGCCACACTCAAGGGGCCGCAGTTTGCCGACCACTGGTTTAGGGTGATGAAAACTACTGGAAATAGCGGTGATAGTTAAATAATAAAATTAATATCACTGAGTTATATACTTAAAAATGGTGGAAATGGCAAACTTTATGTTACATATATTTTACTATAATAAAAAAAAATAGTTAAAAGGGAGAGAGAAAGAGAGAGAGAGAGAGAGAGAGAGACCAAAAATGTATGCTCTAGCTTCTATTTAACTTTGTTATTTTTAGTCATCTGGCCTTTAAAGCATCTATTAACACCTTCTGTTTCTTATGTTCTTTAGTTAGCCATTTGAGATTATATAGGCTTAAATGTTATCTGGCTTTAATCTCCCTGCATCTGTTTGTAAGGCCTCAATTTAGTTCTTTTTTTGCAACACACACAGATGCAGGGCTGATTGGAGTCACAAATCCAATCAGATTTCTGGTATAACTTCCTGAGCTTCCACTTCCTCATTTGTAAAATGGTGAGGAATAACAGCACCGGTCTCACAGCGTTGTTATAATAATTAAAGGACACAAAATATACATGAACTCTCTTGCCTACTCATCGATGTTTCTAACTCTCTATCTCTCTCCCTTCCTCTCTGTAAAAAATCAATAAAATATATTTTAAAAAATAAATAAATAAAAATTCTGTAATATATATTTCCTTTAGAATCTGACATCAGATTATACTTCAACCTGTCTACAAAACACAGTTGTACTTATTTGCTGGTGAACTAAATCTTTGTACTGCATATTTTCTTTTTAACATCAAAATTGTATTCAAGACTAGCCTAACAAAATGTTCTAGTTGTGAGAAAGTCAAAAAGAACAGATTTATGCCTCTCATGATAGCCATAACTAGGACACAGTGCATGTAATTAGGGTATCAATTTAACAACCTGCACCATAACAGAGTTCTATAAACAGGCAGGAAGCAGTGAGTTACAACAGTTATGGGTCCTCCCTTCAGTGTTGAGTTTCCTCTTCGTCAAGTAGTCACATTCACAGCCTGATGGTGTATCGTTAAGGGATACAGGAGTGACAACTGTCTGCTGGTCTCCCCTTTTCTCCTTGGTCTCTGGGTAAGCCTTCTTCCTATCTTCCAAGTCTATCTTCCCTGTGCACAGCATTGCCACACTCAGTTGGCTCAATGGCTCACTTTGAAAATGATCTGCGGCTCCTTGGGCTCTTTAGAGAGAAGGTAATGTATAGCTACTAAGCCACATGGAGGGTTTTATTGGAAAAACTAGAGGCCTAGCCCACACGAAATCGTGTGTGAGTAGCTCACTTCTGCTTGCCTCAGCTGGCCACCCCACCCTTTGCCGCTCTAGCTCGTGCCCCGCCCTCCGCAGCCCATAGCTCTCTGCCACTAGGAGCTTGTGCCCATCCTGCCTGCCTGCCGCAAGAGCCACTGCTCGTTTGGTCATGACGCCGTAACAGGCCTTTTATGATATAGACAAGTCATTTGGTGCATGCACACAACCAAGCCCAATCGGCCTTTATCTAGAGAGCCTCTGATTCTGAGCTGGAGTGTTTCCTCATGATAAGGTTGAGGCAACATAGAGTGAAAGGAGACTAATAGGTGGTGTTGGGTAAACTGTCCATGAACTGAGTTTAGATGACAGAAAGAATGTGCATTAACTTTTTGTTTAATAAGAACAGACTCAGTGTTGCAAAGTTATTTCTTTAACAAATATTAGAATGAGAACAGCTAATAGAAAATGTAATCTCATGGCAGAGATGATTAGAACATTCTGGTTTTATTCTGAAGATGCTAGTCTATCACTTGTTTTGTGTGTGTGCTTCATTGCTTATCTGTGTGTACTGCTCGGCAAACAGCTTGTTCATTTCTTTGTTAGGCATTTACTTAATCTCTTTCGTGATTGAACTTGCCTCCACAGCACATGGTTAATCTATATTATCTTTCTCTCTGACCTAAAAAATTTCTTCTAGGAACGGACACCCAGCTTGATCCCATTTGTTTTGCTGCCTAAGGATCAGCATGGATGAAGTGGGGCTGGGTGAAGGTGGGTAGGAAGGGTAGGGTAGAAAATTCAATTCTATCTTTAGCTTTTCATCTGAAAGGGATCATCTTCATGGCAAGCTAAAGGACGAGAATCAGCAGCTCAATTCTTATAAAATTCTTTGAGCTGCTTTGGGAATTCTTACTTAAGAAATTCTTGAGGCTTTTAAAAATGAATTTCTATTAAAAACTAGAGGCCTGGTGCACAAAATTCCTGTACTGTGGTGGGGGGGTGTCCCTCAGTCCAGCCTGCACCCTCTCCAATCTGGGAACCCTTGGAGGATGTCCTGCCAGCAGTCGAACATCCCTCTCATAATCCGGGACTGCTGGCTTCTAACCACTCGCCTGCCTGCCTTCCTGATTGCCCCTAACCACTTCTGCCTGCCAGCCTGATCACCCCCTACCCACTCCCCTGCCGGCCTGACTGATGCCTAACTGCTCCCCTGCTGGAATGATTGCCCCCAACTGCCCTCCCCTGTTGGCCATCTTGTGACTACATGGGGGTGGCCATCTTGTGGCTGCCATCTTGTGATGACATAGGGGCAGCCATCTTGTAACACAAGGGCATTAGGGTCAATTTGCATATTACCTCTTTATTATATAGGATACCCAAAATCTTTTCCAAAATATTAGATCGCATCAAAAATAATGTGGGATCCAACTCCCAGGCAAGCCACTTGGACAAAGCACTAAAGTGGGATCTTAGGATCAACATTTGTAGAAATAACAGTGGTAATAAATCTACTTCATATTGTTCTTGTGAAATTTAAGGAAATGTGTATGTATAGAATATTGATCAATTTCCCCCTTACTATTAGTAGTACCATTAGTTTAAAATGATACTATTCATTATTGTCATATGATGAGAATAGGAACAGTGAGCAACAGAGAAAAAAAATAAAATGTATATGTGTTGGCTGTGTGAACTGGTGTGGGTCAGGCTATCATGTGTCATAGACGACCATATTTACCATACTCTCAAAAATGAACTCTAGCAGGTGTTTGTTATTTTGGAATTTTAGCTACTTAAGAATGTGGGACACCATGAGCTCAATTTAATGGGTTGAGTGTGTGACCTTGTTTTCATTTGGAATCACTCATACAGTTTTGCCAACTGCTCTTTATAACAACACAATGACCCCCTGAGGGCAGGGTGGGTTGCATATTAAATGGAGAAGCAGCCTCTGCTTATGCTGTGAGCTCAACCCAGAACAGAATTTAGATCTCCTGGTCCCATGACCAACATCATTCCATCCAGCTCTTTGTATTGTAGGGTTAAAAGCAGAACACAACCGTCATTTGAAATGTATACAGCTGAAGAAGATCTACAAAGTAGAAGTGAACTGAACTTCAACTGTAGAAAGTCCAAAGAAAAAGGTGTTGATTTATAAAAATGAGGCTGGCCCTGGAGCAAAGAGGGCTTCCCTCTGAGGCAGGATGGATCACACGCCAGGGCCAGAAGCTTCCTGTTGCTGCAAGGTACTGTGCGTTTGCTAAGATTAAATACCTAGGGCCCCTCTACTTGGGATCATGAATAAAACCCTGTGGCACCTTTGATAAGACTGTTAACCTTGGAGCTGGACCAAATTCCATTTGGGAGGCTGCATTTGACATCTATTTTTCAATACTTCATAGAATTCCATCTTGCTTTAAGTTTCTCTGCCATTAATCATTTACTCATTTCCTCTCACACTTTAGAAACTATAATAATAAAAACTCATCCCATAATGGCTAATACATTGTGCCAAGCTAAAACAAAACAAAGCAGTCATTCACAGTGCGAAGATCTTTAAAAACATTCTCCCCAGCTCCCTGGACTCATGCAGAAAAAAAAAAAAAGAAAAAGAAAAAAGAAAAAAAAAAAAAGAATTGTTCTATATCACAAGAGAAATTACCCAGAAAAATATGGGGTCAAAGACTGAAATTAACCTGGTTGCTGATCAATCCATAGCCTAATTAATTATTGACTAAGTATCTACCTAACTGCTAACGTGTCTTTTATAATTGATGGTGTAGACATTTTCCCACTTACATTTGAAGATTTTTAAACTTCTGCAAATGCACTTGTAGGATTTTTCTTTTCATCTTGGTTGTGTCAGCACTGCTATTGATAAGGCAGCAGAAGTGACTTTCGGTGCCATTTGTGACTCAAAAATACCTGCTGACATCAAATCCATAGCAAGAGCTGAGTCATCAGCCACATGGAAATGTTCCCTGGTTGTACTTCAGGGTGGGTTACTGAGCTCAGAGATGGATTTCACAGGACATCGAAAGCTCTTACTCATACTCTCTTTAGCACTGTGTGTGTTTTTGAACCTGCAGAATTTGAAACCTTTGCACTTTTCTGGTCTTAACAATCACACACTGAGATTCAAGCATCCTTTGGCCAAATAGGCCAGGCAAATAATATCACTGTGGTCTGTCAGGGAATGAGGGTAATTTCTGAAAAGAGCAAGGCAACATTGAATTTTTGAAATGGAAGAAATAAAGCTGGGATTCAGTCTGGTCTCCTCCTCCCTACCCCAACTCCTACAGATGCATATACTCATAGAGTTGGAGCAATGGGTTATATCTAGATCTACAGCATTGTGGCCAGCTTTCCACTGAGTGCTCATAGCTCACATCCTTATTGCATAGCCTGAGGGAGGCAGAAAATACAGGAAAGGACATCTGCTATGGTGTCATACTTTCTTATTTTGTCTCCAGAAACGCTGTGTGAATTTGGGGACAGAGTTCTTACCCTCATTTGTTCTTAATTATCTCACAGAATTCTTAGTCCACATTCCTTCAACTATTTCAAGACATCTCTATTTTCTCAAAGCATCTCTCTTTATTTCCCTTTGGCTTAATCTTTAAAGGGTGTACTCATCAAGCTCTTCTGTGGTCAGTTTTCGGTAGCCTGAGAAGCAAATAGTCCAAAAGAAGAGTGTCATGTTTCTGGTCTAGACTCCTCTGTGCTCCTACATCATACCAGTGATTCTGGAAGTCAAGAACCAACAACAATAATAACCAAGAGAAAAATAAAACAAATGAGGGAATCTTAAAATTCTCCTGTGGTCAGTGTGGGTCCATTGGAATCACTGTGCCCTGAGGAAACCCCGGTTAAACTTACCCAGTAGCTAGTGATAACACACCTGTACAAGTGAACTGTCATCATGAGCACTCTGGCTGAAGGATGAAGACTTTCCATTGTCCCAGTTGGTATTATTCTCTTTCACTGGTAAGAACTCACAGGGAACATAATGAGTTCATTCAGGGTTTTAGCTTAAAAATGTGTCCTGGCCCTAGCTGGTTTGGCTCAATGGATAGAGCATTGGCCTACAGACTGAAGGGCCCCAGGTTCTATTCTGGCTAAGGGCACATGAGTGGGTTGAGGGCTCTATCCCCAGTAGGCGGCGTGCAGGAGGCAGCCAATCAATGATTCTCTCTCATCATTGATGTTTCTATCTCTCTCTCCCTCTCCCTTCCTCTCTAAAATCAATAAAATATATTTTTTTTAAAAATGTGTCCTGAATACCACAAAGCAAAATAGGTAACAAGTGTTCTTCCTATCTTCTCTCATTAAATATTAGATTTCATGCATTTCTGGAGAAAGATAAGGCTGGTATTCCCATGGATTTTTTTTCTTTAAGCAGACGTAAATGGTTTTGTAAGGTCTGTCATTGGAAACCAACATACTAGTAAAGGAGAGAGAGAAAGAAATCGACCTGCTGCCACATGAGAGGCCTGAAATATTAGATCATTCCGGGAATGCCGGCCCCGCTGAGCCTGCGAACCCACTCTCCACTAAGCTCTGATGGAGGCAAGAGTGACAGCTATTTATTAGGACAGAAAACAGGGTATGTACTTTAAAGATCAGCAACATGATGTAAATATTGACTCACCTCCATGTTTAAGCTGATGAAAGGGTGTTTGTAATGTTAAACCCCCCTTCTGCAAATCTGTCCTGTCAACACAGGATGGCGGGAGGGGTGGATATTGACAAGAAATGAGAAAGGATTTGCCAAGAGTATTTGTATTTTTTCTCATTTAAAATACATGGAGTGTCCCAGCGGAGAAGGAGAGAGCCGGACTTTGAATTCTGGAGCATCCTGAGAGGCACATTTTTTTTCTATCTCTTAGTTAAGAAAGGACCCCACTAAGTCATGTTTTTTTTCCAGAGAAATACCAGTGTGCTGCTATTTTAGCGATATGATTTCATGTAAAGTCCCCTAATGAAAAGGTTTATCTTTATATCTCCTTGGAGCTCCTCCTGGAAATGTTGAAATTTGATGTTTGAGGAAAGTACTGGAAACTTAGAAGTTGACATTTGTGTTCTGCTTTTGCAAACCTGTCCCTCTGGAGGGCTAGGATAAAGTCCTCGCTCCCCATGGTTTCAGCTCAGGTCAGCAGAGGAAATCCATTTGTTTTCCTGGCTAATTTTACTGACTCACGAGGGCATCAGGAGTCCACTTACCTCACAGTCTCTACCTTCCTGTCTGTGGAAGTGCAAAGCATTTCCCTGACACCTGCCTGAAGTCGCTGTTTAAGACTTGATTTAGAAGCGCACGCAGAATGTAGAAGGCTTGAAAAAGAGAAGCTGCTGTGAGCTTTAAGGTTCCATGCACTCAGGTTCCCCGGCCATTCTGCTCTGATGAATGCCATGGGGGCCGCAGGGCACATCCAAAGTGGTGGTGTTTCAGGTCAATGTTCAAGATAAATGCATTGTGTAATACAATCAATCAAATACATGCACTTTCTTTCGTCAAAAGTACATAACAATGACACTAGGGTTATATACCTTAGAACACCTTGGATATCACATGTATGATTTCCCAGTATTTTCATAGTCAGGTGAATTCTGAGTCTGGCAGTAACAATGCCCTCCTCCCATCTTTTGAGCACTTCTTTGCCCTGGAAGCAATTCAGCTTCATAGGGGAAGGAGAGCTATATACTCGGGCAAAGACACGTGGCTGTGGGGTTGCCCAGGGTTATCATCAGGTGGTCAGTGGCTACGAGCAGAATCACCAAAGCAGTCTTTTTTGGCAATTCCTTCTACCTTTCTTAATCTGGTTAGCAAACTACTTGGGCTTTAGCCCTGACTCTGGACATACCTCTGGAAAATTAGCATTATTCCAGCTTGTGGCAGTTTGTGGACTCAAAGCTGAGGGGGCTGAGCAAGAGGAACTTTAAAAGGCTGAGATGAGAAAAGGTCTGCATGATGTTAAGGTAATAAACCACCTCTGGTTAAATTCCAGCTGCCAGTTTATGATCTTGTTCAAGTTTTTGAGCCTTACTTTAAATCTCTCTCTCTCTCTCTCTCTCTCTCTCTCTCTCTCTCTCTCTCTCCCCTCAGCCTCATTTGTCCCTGCTGCTTATTCTACATCATGCTATGGTCATGGGGACATTTGAGGAAATTAGGACCCAATCTCTTCATATGTGCCCCACAGTCATTCTTCTCTCAGGTCCTATCACCGCCAGCCCTTCCTGAGAGAGTGGTTCTCTTCCAAGTCTCCAAGAATCACCTGCCTTCTGCCTCTTCTGCTTGAAATAAACCAGAAAGAAAAACACAGGGAAAGATACACAACTGTTTTTTTTTAATTTAGTCATCAGTTTTAATTTATATTGTTTTGGAGTATCTGTCTCATTCACTAGCCTGAAAACTTTGGGGGAACAAGTTCTATGTTACTCTCCCAGCTACCGTCACAGTGCCTGGTACACAACTGATTTTCTATTAATATGTGTTGAATAATTTAAGTTATTCTACCCCCACTAAAGGCATTCTTACTACCTAATTCCCCCCCAAAAGAAATCTAAATATAATTATTTGATGCTTAACAAGCACCCTACAACCAAGAAGTTGAAATAATCTTAAATAACTTGACTAGTCTCACTCACAACATCATATGCTTTGTTACAAAGCATTTGTGAGACCAAAGCTGAAGCAGCAACAATTTGAGATAACTTTCTTTTCTTCTGAACAAGATGTTGGGTTTCGAAATTATACATATAACCAACATTTTAGGTAGAAGAAGATTGATTTTTTTTTTTTACCTCTTTAAACAAAAATACTACACTGGTTTAAAAAAAAATGTGAAGGACACAAAAATAAAGTTTTGAAACCCTCCCCTTATATTGAATTTTCCATATAAGTGCAAACGATTAAAGGTACTGATTTTTTCTTCCCACAAATTGATGGCCTTAAAATGCTCATTAACTGGAAGGTATATGGGTGTGTGGCTGGTCAATAAAGGGCAGACTTGGGAGTGACAAGCAGAAAAGTTCACAGTTAGCATAAAGCCAATGGAATTGAACGAAACATGCACTTTGAGGTCAGACTCTTAGAAAAAATTTATATTTATTCATACTCTGACATCTCTCAACTCAGAAAAATCACCTTTCCCCACTTTAAGTGATCCTGAGAAGGCTGATATTTTATTGGGTTGCTTATAGAATCTTGATTATGTAGAGGAGGAATAATAATTTTTCCTCTCACCTTGCTAAGTTTTTGTGGCTGCAATAATAATCAAATTAGTATGAAACAAATTCACTGGGAAAATAACCAAATTTATTATGTGTGTGCATGCGGGAGTGCTGTACAAATATGGAACCAGAGGACACACTGGACAGTTGAGAATTATATTTCATCCGGAGCTAAGGAGAAGGGGGTGGTATGGTTTTGGGATTTAAAGGGCAGGAAGGCAATACACATGGAGCTAGAAAAGCATATGTTTGGTAAATAAATGTTTGCTGGACCTTCATTAGCAGTGGGGCACAGAGAAGAGTTTGACCCAAAGGGCCTTGCTAGGTTCCTCCCTGTCTAGCACACATAGTTCATATTATACTATCTCTTTCTATGATGATGTCTCCCTTTCTGGAGCAGATCTTCTGTCTAAATGCTTTTAGGCAGTTAAAGGAAGGTCAACGTTTCTTTCTCAGTCCTTGTTTCTTAAAAATAAATAGTTTATGACCTAACTGGTTTAGCTCAGTGGATAGAGCGTCGGCCTGCGGACTAAAGGGTCCCAGATTCTATTCCAGTCAAGGGCATGTACGTTGGTTGCGGGCACATTCCCAGTAGGAGATGTGCAGGAGGCAGCTGATCCATGTTTCTCTCTCATCGATGTTTCTAGCTCTCTATCCCTCTCCCTTCCTCTCTGTAAAAAAAATCAATAAAATATATTTTTTAAAAAATAAAATAAATAGTTTAAAATAATCAATTCACTACAAGGCATATTTTGAGGTGGCAAATTCTGCTTCCCCTCAATTGTCAGCATTCTTCAGGTCCAAAAGCACCCATAGGTGTTTCTGTTATTGCTACACCAAATTAATTATGTTTGACTGTCCAACAATCATCTCTGTTAATGTCTTTTCTACTGTGGTCTCTATGTCATTAGCAGGTAGCTATTGTTTTCTACTGTAGAGAAAAAGGGCAACCACTTTGGATTTGGAAAAGTCAGTATTGCTGGCACAGAAAGTTGGGCAAGTCTCCATGTCACTCGGGCTCAGCTTTCTCTGAGATAATTGCACTTGCTATTGGGGTAGTTTTTAAGATCCAAAAAATTCAAATGCAGTGAGTGGTCTGAAAATTACTTTGGACAGAGTCCTGGTGATTCCCTGGAAGGAGGGGAATCCCTGAGGCCTCTTGAAGTCTCTAGAGGGTATATGTCAGTGCCTACTATGTCTTTGTCTCAACAGCCTTATCCCTACCATAATGTCTCTAACTTGTATCTGTTGTAAAATACAGTGGTCTTCTGCATTATATTTTATTTAGAGCAATTTAATATGCTGTTAGTTTTAATTATGCTCTGAAGTAGGTTCCACTATTACTAATAAAAAATACATTTTTAAAATGTTTTATTTATGTAAGAGTGTTATTTTCTTTTGACCTGACTGCCCATATTTTATAATTCATACTTTTTCTTTTAAGTCTTCAGGCATGTGGCTCAATACTAATTGTTACACATGATCAAATGTGATTTATGCATTTATATGTTTCAGCACTGATTTTTAAAGGCCGATTAGCACTATTCAGGGGTTGGCTGATCAGCCAGTTAGAGTGTTGCCACTGCTTATGTAACTATGATCTAAAATACTCACTTTAAGAAAAATAAACCTTGAAACCAATAATGCATTACAAGAATAATTCTCAATATTCAGTGTAATATAACACTGGGCACATTTATTTAATTGTCAAGTTGGGTTTTATATTAAGTTTGCAAAATCTGATGTTGTTCCTAGGTTGTATCTACATACTTTACAGTTTTAATACAACCGTACTATAATTCCAAAGTCCCGGGTCTTATTTGTTTTGGAAAAGTGACACCATTTGGCACATCATATTTGATCTTAGAATCCCTGTAGTATTGTTTCCATGGCTGTGGGCTTTCAAAGAACACATCATAGGTAACAAGGTATTAACTGACTAAAGTATACAGTTTTAATAAGAGGGGGGCATCAAATAGACTTAATGTTTTAAATTGGGAGCTTGACAGTTCAAACACAAGAGCTAGTCTGCAAAAGAGGCTGCCTTTTGAGCAGGTCTTTACTTCCATATGAGGTAGATCACATTGGTACTGCAGACGTTCTTTGATCTTGAGACTGATACTACATGTACACAATTAGTGAAGACACAGAATTAAGTACCTTTACAGTGTCTAGGTTTTTTCAGTCTCATCTTTCATTTCCTTAAATATAATCAAGGAAAAGTTCCTCCAACCAAAACAGATTGAAAGAGACACCAAACAGATGTCACTTAACTCCTATGGAAGAACACAGGGTTGGACAAACATTACAGATTTTGTAATTCAACACCTGAACACCAGGCAAGAAGGCAGTCCCTGGAGTGTGGGGGATTCAATTTGCAAAGAAAGGGGCTCCAGGGACCAAGGAGGGGGAAAAATGACTCCAACTTCCGAACTAGAATAAACAATTCTATTTGAGGTCAATGTATTGTCTTCATCTTTTTTAAGCGTTTAAATTATGTCAATGTGTTTTATAGGTGAATTTGGTTAAATAGAAAACAATATGATTGAATCAAACAGTCATAGAGACCAGAGAGGAAAGCAAGGAAAGGGGAGTGAGTAAAAGAAACAGAGAAAGGAAAGGCAGCTCTGTGAAACTGAGACCATGACAAGAATTACCGAGGTTTGGGGAGAAGACTGGCAGCCATCATGAAAGCAATTCACTGTTTGCTTGAAGGTAATCTGGAGACCATTAAGGGACAGAGAAAGACATTTCCATTTTGGAATACTGTGAGAAATGAAAATAAGGAACTAAACATAAATCCATGATGTATCTGCAAATAATATTCTATATCCTGCCCTAACCGGTTTGGCCCAGCGGATAGAGCGTCAGCCTGCGGACTTAAGGGTCCCAGGTTCGATTCCGGTCAAGGGCATGTACCTTGGTTGCGGGCACATCCCCAGTAGGGGGTGTGC
>NW_005358567.1:3069919-3079722 GCF_000412655.1 Myotis brandtii | reverse complement strand
TATAAAGTAGCAACAAAAATAATTTTATGGTTGGGGTCACCACAACATGAGGAACTGTATTAAAGGGTCACGGCATTAGGAAGGTTGAGAACCACTGTCTTAGAGGAATCTTGTTTAATCACAGTGTAAGCCATGTAGAAAATATTTTCTTCTACTGATTAGATGGACAGTGTGATGGAAGTTTCTAGAAAAATTCACCTTGATATGACTTTTATTAGCTTCTCCTTTACCTAATGGAAAACCTCATCTTCAACTAGTTCAATGAAGTTATTGCCAGAATCCAGAATTTGGAAGAGCTTTCTTAATTCTGTATTCTTTCTGGCATAATCAGATCCTAAAATCCTGAGTACCACGAACCCTATTATTTTCCATTTTGTATTTGAAAACTTAACAAGTGATTAATTATGCTTGCTTTTGCTGGATATATATGTCCTTAATATTTTCACAGCAAGTACATGCCAAAAAAGAAAAAAAGAAAAAGAAGCTTACAATTAATTGTTTAATGGAGAGTTTTTCTGACATAATAATTGCTTTATCTATGCATGTTAAGACTTTAGAAACTCTCAACAGCAGACATTTCTATTATTACTAAATATTATCTCTTCGAGGAACACTTTCCCTTAATTGATTTTGTTGGAGTTTTGGTATTGATATCTCTGTTTGCAAAATTCTCTTTCATATCACATAAGTGTTTCTTTCCATTTTAATGAAACTAATTTATATATATATAACTACAATTCACATTATCTACAGTTCTAATCTTATATTAAATATCAAAATATTTTGTGATACAATTAGAAAGGTTCTGAGATAACTTCAGTCTTTTAACTCCAGTGCAACTCTTTATTTTGATCTGATGACAGGCTTCTATTTGCTTTGGTTTTAGAGATGAGTCATCTTAAAAAAAAATAAGTGTCCAACATTGTCTTTCCTACTGCTCCTAACTCCCCCTAACCTTAAGCTCATAAATCAGGGCTTTTACCCTTCTCAGCTTCTGAAAATAAGCCCAAACCTTTGCAAATGCATTTTCTATTGATACAGTGCTTATAAAAACCTTTCCCTTTTTACTAGGGTTAACCATTCATACCTAACTCCCAGGTACATCACAATTTCAAACTGAGATGAGCTAAACTGGTTCAAGCGCATTTTAAAAATGGGATCTTCTTTTATGGAAAGAGTTTTGAATTGAAGGAAAGACCAATCTTGAAAAACAGCCCTATGTTTCCCCAAGATCACTACCTGAGAATTTGTACAGTGCATTTTCTGGGATGTATATTTGTCAGGAAGGGGAAAACAAGAATCACTCTGGTGGAATTGGAGTGAGCTTATAGACAGGAAATTCTCCTGATGCAAGAGCATGAGGAGAGTTTTGTCTGGCTGGAGCGAAGTGATGACATTGCTGAGTGACATACTGACTGAGTAGAAGAGATTGGGGAGGAATGGTGAAAAGGATTTCAATTTAAGTTGAGTAACAGTGGGAGATGTGGCAACTGTAGGTTCTTTAGATGAATGATGTCATGAAGTGGAATGTCATTAAGTTCTGCCCAAAAGCCAGGGAAAGATGGAGTGGGATAGGGACAGTGACTACCTGACTCTTGAAAGAGCTTTTGAGTTCTGAAGTGAAAATAAAAAGAAAGTGGAAGGAGTACAGTCATGCAGGGCAACCACTGGTCATTGTCCTGTTATGTAACCAATTTTTTCATAGAACATTCCTTTTTGATAGATGAAAGCAAATAACAGCAGCTACCCTCAACCATCTGGCATTTCTTTAAAAGTTTTGTATTTTATTTTACAGTGTAGTGGAAGTCAGGATGGAATTTCCCCCTAAACTCTCAAAAGAACTAAAACATCCTCAATGATCTTCATGAAAACAGGAATGGTGACCATGCTGCCTGGGATGGTATCTCTAGTGCCCAACAGAGTAGTGCACAGATTAGGTGCTCACAGTACAATTTGTTGAATCAATGGATGGATGGATGGATGGATGGATGGATGGATGGATGGATGGATGGATAGGTGGATGGATGAGTAAGTATATTATTGGTTAGGTAGAATTAGTTGGGAGACTGAGAATAGTTATATTGTCAATAGATCTTTTGTGGGAAGACAACATGTAACACATAACCAGATTGCATTAAAGAACAGTGCAGTGGACTTGTTTGAAAACATTTGTCTTCTTGCATAGTTCAGAATATGACCAAGTGCAAAAATTTAGATTATTAAGGGGAACTCCTATGTTCCATCTTTGAGAGGTAGTATATGATCTGAAATTATTTCTCTAAATTGAAATTTGGTTTTTCCCTGAAGGTGGCATGCCAGTGTGTTGTAGAGCACTCAGAGAAACTATTTACTTCCAGCTCGATCAGGAAGCATTTCAACAGGGAAACTAAAGTTCTTGGAGGACAGGCAAAATCTTGTCTTTACCTATGACTTGTCCTCTTCCAAATGCTGAAATTGCACATTTTAATATCTCCATCAGAATTAAACCTTTTGGAGAATCTGGCTGACTCTCTAAATTATAATTGGACAATACAATAGTTTGTTTACCTCAATTGGGGCAGCAAAACTATTAACATGCACATTCACACACACACACAAACACACACACACACACACAGAATTTTTAATTTTTTTCTTTTGGGATAGAATTGCCTTGCTTTGTAAATTTCAGCTACTACTAGCAGTAGCACTGGTTCTTTCAACTAGAAGCTACCTACTGAAGCAATCTGTAAAGAAACACCAACCCATCCAATCAACTATCTTTTTGTCAATTTACTGGTTACCTTTTACTTTTCATTCAAGTGTATCACTCATGTAATCTGAACTTCAAAATGCACAATTCCCAATACTGCTACCACTTGCAAAAAACAAAACAAAACAAAACCCTTTCTTAATCTCCCTTTTCCCCCTGTAAATCTTAACAGTTCTAATCTCAACATCCTCTCTTGTCCTCATTCAGAGGAGTTAGAAGTGGAGCTTTTACTATTCTTTTATTGTTGTTTAAACCAAGTAAACTCCTAATTTCAATCTTGTGTTCTCTTGTGTGGTTCTATTACTTCATGGGTGAGATGTTTGAATGTTCATCTAATCAAATGCAACTTTATAAACTGAGGTGAGATCATTGTGGATTTTTTTCTTATCTGGTAAGAATAAACTGACTTCTCTCAATCTCTTTTACATAACATGACATTGAAGCCTGACATTGCTTTGGATGAAGTAGGCTAAACTTCTTACAGTAATTATATCCTTTACTGAAGTATGGTGACTGGGACTGGAACTGTCCCCAGGCAGGACTTTAATAGGAGGTTTTACATGCTAACAAAACCTTAGTTAATTTCCACTGCATTTCCCTTGTTACTTCCTGTCTCAGTATCTGTAACATTTTTCAGAAAAAAGAGAGTTGACAATATTCTAAATTGGTAAATGGAACTGGAGTAAATTTAGGTGTTTCTAGGATATAAATAGAAGATAGATGATATACAGTTATCTATATCATTCTAGGGTTTTTAAAATAGATATATTGCAAGTTACTATATTTTTCCATGTATAAGATGCCCCCCACTTTTCCAATCCAATTTTAAGAAATCAATATTTTAAAGATTTTGCTGGTTTTCCTCTTAAGGCCTTCTTCTTTATTGGCATCTTAAGAAGTTGTTCTTCCTGTTTTCTCCACTGTCTGATCATACACTCAGTGGGAGAAGGTCCAAATTGTCTCTCTATAGCTCTATTTCCATCCCCTTTGGCATAGCTGATTACATTGAGTTTGAATTTTGCAGAGTAAAACAATTTCTTACCAATATTTATCTTTTTATTTTTTGACATCGTTATGGTTTCAGAACACTCTGATCCCTGTTGAATCTGCACACTCTCCACCTCCATCTCCAATTACGGCATCAGCTGACATCAGTAACAGTAAGGCTCATGATTGGAGGAAGCCTGTTTGACAAGGTATGGACAGCTATGCACCCACGTGGCTCCCTCCTCAGCTGACTTCTGTGTATAAGACGCCCCCTGATTTTTAGTCGAACGATTTTAGAAAAAAAATAGTGTCTTATACATGGAAAAATATGGTAATTCAGCAGATAATTACAATAGATATTAAAATTTTCCTAAATACCATCTTCATTATTTCTCATTTGAGGACCAATTTATACTATACTTGATTCAATATCTTAACCATACTCCTATCTAGCAGACTTAAAAACAAAATGGGAAAAAAATAACATAAAAATATGTACTAAAAAATAACATCTTACAATAAAAATATGGAAAAACTATTTTTCAAGTAGATTTTATATTCTCTGAGTTATATTCTTCTAAATTGTTCCAAGAATAAAGTGATGTTGACCTCTTAAGCAAACACTGTTTTCTTATATTTTACATGCCACTAAATATAGAGATTTTATTGTTCTGTTGACATAAAGTTATTGTGTGTTCATAACTTTTTTACCAGACCATTGTGCTTGTCAAAATAACCAATTATTTGATTGCAAGGAATCCTTCAAAAGTGAATATTAAGAGGTCGTACTAAGATTTTTCTGAGAAAAGGAGCTGAGAATGTTAATACTCATCTAATTCTTGTGTAATTCTCATGTAGGCAATTTAATCTTTTTTACGCAGTGTCCTTAGTTCTGAAATTAACTATAGAAGGATAAAGAATATGACATTTCTTTATAATTAAGTCCTAGTATCTGGGGACTGGTAGAAAGGATTTCTCGGCATCTTCATTGCCCAGTTAATGGACCTTGGCCCCATCTGAAGAAGTATCAATAGATGCTAACAATAACACTATACTGGTTCATAATCTTCAAAAGTGATAGAAACCAAATTCAATATTAAACAATGAGATACTCAGTCATTTAATGGCATAACTAGGATTTCTCCTGATATTTGGGTATTACGACCTACCTCACTGTTCTACAGCAAGACTTGTAGACATCTTATCCTATGAGGTCTTCTTTTAGAATTATCGTTCTCTGAGTTTCCATGGAAAATAATACTTTTGTAAAATTAAGATAGCTCAGCTTGGACTTTCGGGAGTTTAGAAATGCTCTTGGGATTTCAGGTTCTAAATAAAGAGTTAAGAATGTGACTATAGTTGCCCACACTGGCTATAGTTGGCATGGAATGCATGATGGCCTCCCCTACGGTTGGGCAATCACATACCTTTTACCAATGGCCCTGTGCTCAGTGTTTAGTCAGTTTTTAATAAATGTTAGTTATGATGAGCTGACATGATTTTCTGAGATAAAATAATTTCAGAAATCAGGAGAATTATCTGTTTCCTATATCCTTGGTACAACCTTATTTATTTACTACTGTTGTCTTTGGTTATGTGAACTCACAAGATAACTTACATATAAACTTCTCTTGGAAAATGTTATTGAAACTAGACTAATATGTACCCTACAATATCTTGTACTCATAATTATGTCCAACATTTACATGTTGGCCAAAGAGAGTATTAGATTCTAAAGAAAAAAAATGTAAAGGACACATAGAACAAAAACATTCAAAAAGAGGTGATTTAAAACAGAATGAGAGCATGAGGTGGTTTAGAACTGACTAATAATAGCACTGTTTTTCATGCCCAGAAGCAAGCATTAAGAAAAATGCCACCCAATCCTGCAGAGTCAGATAGCCTAGGGTTGCTAAAATGAGGTGTTCTGAAGGAACAGAACTTTCCTTTAATTCTCTGTTTTCCTATGATAAATGATTGAAGAACTATTCATAGCCAGGGGCCTCATTCCATACATTCACTATTTCTCCTTCAGAGGGTTCCATGTACTTGCAAGTTTACCTCAGAGTAAAATTCTTTATCTCTGGGTCCAGAAGGGGTAGGAAAGGGTTGAAGAAAACCCTATACCTTCTCTCTTATTTTAACCCCTACCTTCCTGCAAATAAGCTTCTTTTTCTGAAAGCTTGCATGCCAGTATGTCTAATTTAATCAACCTCAATCAGGTCGGTAAGGAAAGTCGAAATCAGAATGCTGAGCAGTCTAAACTTTCCCTATGTAATAATAAAGTAGTGGGGTATTTCCATGACAGTCTGTGAAGCTCTAGGCACAGCCACATTCCATCTCTCTGCAGAAAAGTCTGGCTCTGCAGAGAGTTTTGGAAATTCTAGGTCAAATGTAAGGGAAATGAAGTATTTTCCCAATTTCTAGATATCCATCATGGTTTATTGTATCTTTATAGCTCGGGCATAAAGAAAGAAAATTTCCCTAGCCGGTTTGGCTCAGTGGATAGAGCGTGGGCCTGTGGACTGAAAGGTCCCAGGTTAAATTTCGGTCAAGGGCACATGCCTGGGTTGCAGGCTTGATCCCCCAGTAGGGGGCATGCAGGAGGCAGCCGATCAATGATTCTCTCTCATCATTGATGTTTCTATCTCTCTCTCCCTCTCCCTTCCACTCTGCAATCAACAAAAAATATATATCTTAATAAAAGAAAGAAAATAAATGCTTCTTTGACAGGAAAGTGACATCAGTGTTTTCTGGAGGCATTATAGTATTGTGGCTGAGAGCATGTGCATGTATTAAAGATCACACCTACTGTGTCTTCATGGACCAAATACTTATGACCTCTGAGCCTCATTTTTCTAAAATAATAATAATAATATTCCATTAGATGTTTCTGAGAGCTAAATAATGTATTATATATGGCACATAGGAAAACTGCAGCCTCTGTAATAAATATTTGTTACTTTGGTTTTTTTCAGTATCTCTTCCTCCCAATTAATGTTAGAATGGGAACAGATATTTATGGGCCTGTACTTCTCCAGTTTCTACCTGTTGGCAGCATTGGTTGGTCCGTAGCTTAGCTACGTGATCCAAGCAAATTGTTCATACTCTTTACCTAAAAATTAATGCATAGCTACTAGGAAGAAATAAATGTTTCCTTCTGCTATACTTATTGAGTCTGTAATCCTGAACCTGTTGGGTTCATTGTCCCATCCAATGAAGGAGACCTGCACACAGGGAAGCCAAACTGAAATATGGGTGGGTGTGACTGGGAAGGATGCAAAAGGCTTTGTGATCATTTTTTTCTTGGTTCTAAACTGAAGCTCAATCTACCCTTGGAATGATCAGTTATATCATCTAATAGGTCCGTCCAACCTTGTTCTTTGCTTACTTACACTGGGGTTCTGTAACTAGCAGTGGACAATTCTAGTATAATCAATATCTATTAAGCATTTGGGGGCTTCCTTGGTACCCTATTGCAATCTTGAGTCACATTTTGGTGTGATTAGAAGAATTTTGAAGAAAATCTTCTCTTTCCTGACTGTCATTTTTCTTCATTGTAGTTTAGATTTATTAGTGGGATGTCAAAAAAAAAAGAATAAGAAAAAAGTAAACTTCATCTATTAACTGTATAAAATGTTTTAAAAATAAGTTTCTAGATTATGTTGCTCATCTCATGTGTGAGTAAAATTGGTATTTTTAGGTAAGCATGACCAAGTAAATGGGAAATATGGTGCTTCTTGTTATATAGCATAGTTTCTGGCAACTAGCCAAGGTTGGTATAAATAACTATTTTGTCACCAATTTGTAATTCTGGTAAATCTAGTTAACCTCTTAAAACTTTAGTTTCTGATTCTGTAAAATGTGGAATTTAATAATACATAACTCCTAAACTTGTTATATTGAATAATTGAGAAATATATGTGCATAGCTCAGCTAGTTTCTCCTATAGACAATGCCCTTAATAAATGGAAAGTATTGCCATTGTTCTTTCAAAGAATACACTGAGTGGCCAGATTATTATGACCACCCCATCAGTACTTCATTGACACTTCCAAAAATACTGAATATTGAAAACTTCCTAAGCAAATACTCTCAAGGTTTTATTATTATTATTATTTGCATAACTAATTCACTTCATTGTACTGATGGGGTGGTCATAATAATCTGGCCAGTCTTAATAATCTGGCCACTCAGTGTATAAATCCACTCTGACTTTATCACCACCCCCTCTCTCTTTACTTAACAAGGATTTACTTCCCTGCTTTTGGGAAGAGACCTGTGTTTTTGTATATAAATTATCAAAAATTATATTCTGACTCTTTCTACGAGGTCCTTTCTTAACTAAATGTCCATCTCCTCTCTAGCTTGTCTATTGCTTTTATGCTGGGTTTCACTTGATCAAATGCTTCTAACTTAAAGTGGGTTTTAAAATGAAACTCAAGGCAGCTGTACTGATTTAGAGTCTATGAAGCATAATTATTTTTAGGAGACTCTGTAGAGGTTAACAACATTATTTGGATTATGAATCATATACAGAACACTTTATTTTTGCAAAGAGCTTTGGCATCGGTTTGGTTCATAATTTAAATGTAAAAGTGACTTGGTGGGGGATGTGTCACCCGTTACAGATGGGAAAAGTAAAGCCAAAGGGAGTTAAACAATTGCAGAGCAAGTTCATCATTAACCAAAGTATCTGGAAATGGATTTCCTGAAGACTGTCAACCTAAGAGTGATTAAACTCTGGAAGTGAAAATTCACACAACTGGCTATCATTAGGTTAGCTGTCTCTCTTTTTTACCCCTAAATAAACATTTGGGGGCAGGGTATTTAATTAACAGAAAAAAATCTATTTTAATGGTAGTGCACTGTTAACTTACTTGACAACAGTTCATGTATTTAAGAAATTAAAGAAACTAGATCATATTGATTTAAATAATATTTTAAATTCTTTAAACTTACTTTGTTTTAGTATAATGATCTTAATCTATAGTTAACCCTTACTGCCTTGAATTTACATCAGAACTGCAACTTTCTCTATTTATATCTTCTCTGCCTATAACTACTATCAATTGACCATAATAAGATCAGTACCATGTAATAAATTAGGAAATCTCAGATTATCTTGTTTTATGATGCCCTATTTACTTACGCAGTCATACTTTCAGAAAAGAGAGAATCTCATAAAATTTAAAGGCCTAACTTTTTAAAGACCTATTCAGTGGTGATACATATGCAAATTTAAGGTGAATCAGAAAGTTCTCAAAAGAGATCAAGTATTTTCTTCAGGGAGTTAAAAAAATACTGCTCCATAAAGAAAGCTTTCTTGAAGAATGAGAATTAATTATTTGCTATTACTGTAATCTGAATAAACATGTACATTTCATTCATGAAATGGTATCACCAGATTGAAAGACAGGCATGAGGAAATATTTATTTCACTCTTTGCAAACAAGAGAAAACAAAAACAAAATCCAAACTGCATTATGCAGAAAGAGGAAGGATCCTAAAAAAGCTCAGGTGGCCCAGCCTGTGTGGTTCAGTGGTTGAGCATAGACTTATGAACCTAGAGGTCATGGTTTGATTCAAATCTGGGCACATGCCCAGATTTCAGGCTCATGGTTTGATTCAGGTCTGGGCACATGCCCAGTGTGGGGCATGCAGGAGGCAGCCAATCAATGATTCTCTCTCATCATGATGTTTCTATCTCTCTCTCCCTCCTCTATAAAAACAATAAAAATGTATTTCTTTAAAAAAAAAATCCCAGGTGGAGGGCTTGATTCAGGATTCCAAATTTTATTACCAGGTTTTGACTTCTCTCCATTTCTTTCTTTCTTCCCATGGTGAAACAAGCAGATTTATGCTTACATTCTCTTGGTTCAAGTCCATCCAAAATAAAATGAAGTAAAATAGAACTTATATATCCCCAACCATCTATATATCCTATATATCCTCTAATAATAAACAAACATGGTAATTAACCATACCTCCGCTATGCTTCCCATTGGCTAATCAGGGCGATATGCAAATTAACTGCCAACCAAGATGGCGGCCAGCAGCCACG
>NW_005358567.1:3015880-3069327 GCF_000412655.1 Myotis brandtii | reverse complement strand
GCTCTCACAGGGGGGAGCTCTGCTCAGCCACAAGCCAGGCTGATGGCTGCAAGTACAGCAGTGGTGGTGGGAGCCTCTCCTGCCTCCTCAGCAGCGCTAAGGATGTCCGACTGCAGCTTAGGTCTACTCCCCGCTGGCAAGTGGACATCCCCCGAGGGCTGCCGGGCTGCCAGAGGGATGTCTGACTTTCAGCTTAGGCCCAATCCCCCGGGGAGCAGGCCTAAGCCAGCAAGTGGTCACCCCCGAGGGGTCCCAGACTGTGAAAGGGCACAGGCCGGGCTGAGGGACCCCCTACCCCCAAGTGCACAAATTTTTGTGCACTGGGCCTCTAGTATATATATAAAAGGCTAATATGCTAAGTGTCCCTCTGCCCATCTGACCAGTCCCTATGACATGCACTGACCACCAGGGGGCAGGTGTTCCACCCAGGAGCTGCCAAGCTGTAGTGACTTGGCAGCGGCAGTTCTCTCTCGGGTGATGCACCCTGAAATCAGGGAGGAGGGAGCCTGATTCCTCATGGGACCGCACAATTCCACCTTCAGCTGAGGGTTATGTTGTTGCTGGGGCACTGTTAGCCCCAAATGTGATTTACTACACAGGTGCGTTTGCATTCCACACCCTGTACGACAGTAACTTTGCAGAGTGCCCTCTTGTACTCTGGAACCCCTTGGAGGATGTTGGGGAGCTGGTTTCAGCCCAAACCCTGCAGGCCAGGCTGAGGGATCCCACCTGCCAGAGGGACCCCGCAGACGCCCTTCGAGTTCAAGGCACCATCCTAGTTGCAGCCAGCTGGGGAGGGACTGTGGGAGGTTGGCTTGGGGCCATGTCCAGCCCATCTTGCCCTGTCCCATCCTGCCAGCCACCTTCTAAATTAATTTCCTTTCAATGTGCATGAATCCGTGCACCGGGTCACTAGTTTAAATATAAATACTAAGCCTAACGTTTGCTTTGCTGTTAGTTTTTGGACTAAATTGAACCACATAGCCACCCTGATCTTGGCAAATTACTTTCGACTTGAATTACATGTACCCAGTGGAACTGGGGATGAGTTATCCCCACAAAAACCATACGGAAAGAGAGAAAAAAAGAGTTGTTTCTCAAGGGAAATTCTACAAATACTGGAACAACAGGTCCCCATTAATATGAGTGACAGCACAACTATTCTCATTATCATTCACAACTTTGCCTACTTTATACAACAGTTACAAAGAAATCATTCAATAATAATTCTATTTTGTTCAAGGACTTATTTATTTTAATAAACACTGAATTCTAGAAAAAAAGTCTAAGAGCAATACATAGACCCTTCATTTGATAAAAATTCTATTAAAACTTCCATTATTTCTCAGAGAAAATGGCTCCAACTAGCTTTTATTCTAGAACAAACAGCCCATAAAATATTTCAACTGAAAAATGTACTCCAGAGGATAGCTGACTCCCCGATCTAGATAACTCTCCAAATGTTTCGTTTTTTTCTTTGGAGTTTTATTCTTTCTATAATGCTTTGTGGGATTATACATTATATAATATCTGAAAGACTATTTCTAGTACATCAAAGCTTAATTCAAAGCAGCCAAGCCATATCAGCCCAGTGATTCAGTAATTTCCCATGAAGACCTTCAGACCCTAAATTAAAAGGAGTCAATTTCAGTGCTTAATTGTTTTTACAGATTTTTTTTTCTTCATTGATTTAATTAAGGTCTTTCTTGTGTTGTGAACTTGGAAGACTTCCATGACACATTGAAATAACTTTATTTGAATACAGGTTGGCTAACACGTCACACAAACCTAATAATTTCGCAGGAGCAAATTACTGTAAAATATTGGGAGAAAAGAATCCACCTTTCCTTGTCAGTGACCGTTAAAGTACACATTGATTTTTGTTACATGTCTCTTGGAAAACTAAGAGGAGGTAGAATCCTAAGGAAGATAGACTGCAAGAGCCCACAACTGTGGGCACAAACTTTGCGAAGCCGACCTCTAAATTTATCTTTAAGAACTGGTTTTGTAACTTTTAAATGAGATAGTTCCTTTTTTTAAAAATATGTATGCCAGGAAAAATAATTTAATTTGGACAAATATGACAGAAACTCCTTTTCTTTTTGGAAGGACAATAGTGCAAGGACTTATTTTCAAATTTAATGAACTACTCTGGACCTCTATTTCCTCTTCTGAAAAATGGAACTCATAATACTTTTATATTTAAAAAATATTTATTGTTGAAAGTATTACATGTGTCCCCATTTCCCCCCCCATTGACCTCTGGTAGCCTGCCCCCACCCCCAGCCCCAGGCCTTCACCACCCTATTATCTGTGTCCATGGGTTATGCATATATGCACACAAATTCTTTAGTTGATCTTGTCCCACCCACCTACCCTCTCCCACCTTCTCTCTGAGATTCCATAGTCTGATCCATGCTTCTATGTCTCTGGATCTATTTTGTTCATTAGATTCCACATATGAATGAGATCATGTGATACTTGTCTTTCTCTGATGGCTTATTTCCCGTAGCATAATACTCTCCAGGTCTTACCCTTTGAGATAGTTCATCTTTCTTATGGAGAGGTAGTTCATGTTTCTTATGCTGGAGGAGGGTCTACAAACTTTATAGTTAGCTTTCCCAACAGCAACAGAAATAGCCAGTTTAGATCATCTCCTTCCTTTAGGAACGGCCAGAGGCTAAAAATGTGTTCAGTCTTCTATTTCAATGTGGAGGATTTGCAGTTAGTTAGATTGGGTTCCACAACTCTGGTCTGCTGCTCACTAGTGTATAGCATTGAGCTTTGGATAATTACACATCATCTCCAAATATAAGTGTTCACATCTCTGAAACTGGGAAAACAATGTTATCTACCTTAAACTTGTTTATATAGAATCCCCTTCAATCTTGTTGAGGATTAAATGAGTATATGTAGTCCTGGCCTGTGTGGCTCAGTTGGTTGAGAATTGTCCCATGCACTGAGAGGTTGCCAGTTTGAGGTTTTATTTCTGGTCAGGGGGTCAGGGTACATGCCTGGATTTCAGACTCCATCCCTAGTAGGGTGCCTGCATTAGGCAGCCGACTGATGTCTCTCTCATCAATGTTTCTTTCTCTCTCTCCCTCTCTCTCTAAAAATCAATAAAAACATATTTTTAAAATATGAGTATATACAGTGCTTAATGGTATGTAAACATCATTGTGTAATATGTGTAATAATATAATTTTGTATAAAATAATAGGGAGAAGGTGACTCTTTTTCTCGCACATGGTGAGGGACAAGGGAAGCAGGACCAGAACTAAGGTGAGGAGAATAACAGCATAAAGAAAATAGAAGAAGACAAAATTAAAGGGGGAATAAAAAAACACAGTAACCAAAGTAAAATATATTTATTTTAAAACACAAAATTAATGCAAATATTTATGATGAACAAAATAGAAAAATGTTTGAGTTCAGAGTGGCATCCACATCATGACGGCAAAATATATACCTCATTTTCCTTTTTTTAACATCTAAAGTTCAGCATCTATCCACAGACAAAAGTGTGTCTGTAGGTGCTGTAGGATCCATCAGCATAGACCAAAGGACATGCTGTGTTGGGTAATAGACAGCTTGACTCCAGTATAGGCTGTGAAAGTGGCAGTAACCTATGAACCGGCTCCAGATACTCTTAGCCATGAACCCAGGAGCACTTGGAAAATGCTGACTTGGCCAGATGCATACGATTGAGAGAGCCTTTGTAGAACTCTAGGTTTCAAGAGAAAAAGTTCCAGCATTCCATTAGAGCAAATATATATGAGTTTGGACACATTGGAGTGGGTAAGAGAAACTTTGTCAGCCTCAACATCGATCAGCTGCCTCCCGCACATCTCCCACTGGGGATGTGCCCGCAACCCAGGCACATGCCCCTGACCGGAATCGAACCTGGGACCCTTCAGTCCGCAGGCCGACGCTCCATCCACTGAGCCAAACCGGTTTCGGCAGAACTCCAGGTTTCAAGAGAAAAAGTTCCAGCATTCCATTAGAGCAAATATATATGAGTTTGGACACATTGGAGTGGGTAAGAGAAACTTTGTCAGCCTCACCCCTCTCCCCTAAGCAGCACAGATTAGAGAAAGCAGAGGCTGGGTACTCGTCCTGCAGGGGAAAAGAGAGAGTAGTGAATGAGTGCTCAGCTCCCCCAGCTGTGCCAGATGCTGTAAAAAAAATAATGCATCTCTCTCTGGCAGCATCCAGAGTATTAAAGCAAGAGCTCCATGACTGGGATGGGGGAGGTGATCGGAGGAAAGACAGATAAAAATATCAGAGGGCACTGAAGGGACAAGGTTCCTGCCTAATTCAATTTAGACTCCAGCAAGAAGTAGCCCATGAGCCACTGGGACAACCTCATGTGAGGGTCTTTCCAACTGGCCAGTAGGCACCTCTAATGTCCTGAGCACCAAACCTGCTTCTCCCACTCTGTGTTTAGCTCCTTGTGTATGCTTCTGAAGGTGTCATTGAAAGCAAACTCAAGTAGACAAGGAGTGCATGCAGAATGTAGACAGTCTGTGGGCAAGGGAGAAACTATAATCATGAGCTATTGGGTAACTTTTGGGAAAACAGGTTACTGCCTGGTACATTGGAAGATTGAGAAAAGACATACAAACTTAAGACTTTCTCATAAAGAGAACAAGAAGCCCGGAGTATATGTATCGAAGGTTGGAAAAAGCCCCCAAATACAAGCAGAACCAAAAAGAATACCTCTGACCTGGAGGTAGCTAGTAAAGATTGGAGGAGGTGACTGCTAGGTCAAATGTGAAAACAACAATGAGAAACTTCAAGGAGAAGAGTCAAGAAAACATGACATTAACAAAAGAACATAATAAACCCTTAATATTCAAACCCAAAGACAGGGAGATCTGTGGTTTACCTGATAAGAAATTTAAAGTAGCTGTTTTGAGGCTAATTAATGAGCTACGAGAAAACACAGAAAGATGATTAAAAAAATAAGGAAAACCAAACATGAACAAAATGAGAAATTTAACACAAACAACAAATCATAAAAAAGAGCCCAGTATAAATTTGGGAACTGAATATTTTAATTAATAAAGTAAAAATTGCAATAAAGAATACAAATATCAGAATAGACAGGCAGAAAACAGAACCAGTGAATTAGAAAACAGGAACTTGTAATAACTCCATCAGAGAACAAAGACCAAAAAATAAAAAGAGCAAATAAAGCCAAAATGAATTGTGAGATATCATCAAAAGAACCAATATCAGAATCATTTAAATTCCAGAAGGTGAAAAGAGGAGAAAGGGGGCAGAAAGCTTATTTCATGAAATAATGGCTAAGAACACCCCAAACCTGGGGAGAAACTTGGACATCCAAGTCCATGAATCTAATAGGCCAACCCATTATTTCAATTCTGAACAATCTTCTCCAGGACACATTATAATGAAACTGTCAAAAATCAAAGACAAACAGAGAATACTTAAAGGAACAAGAGAAAAAGCATTGAAACCTACAAAGAAATCCTCACTGGGCTATCAGCAAATTTCTCAGCAGAAATCTTACAAGAGAATATAGGATAATGTATTCAAAGTACTGAAATAAAAAATATTGCCCACCAAGAATACTCTATTGGCAAAGTTATTTTTCAGAAATAAAGGATAAATAGACTCTCCCAGACAAACAAAAGCAGAGGGAATTCATCACTAGACATGTCTTATAAGAAATGCTGGAAAGAGCTCTTCAAGCTGAAATGAAAATATGCTAATTAGTAACATAAAACTATACAAAAATATACAGCATATTGGTAAAGGCTAATATATAGTTTGATTCAGAGAACTCTAATTCTGTAATGCAATGATGCATTAACTACTGACTGTATTATTAAATTTTATAAAAGAGTGGTGAAATAACTCTATTATAATTTCTTAAGGATAAGTAATATAAAGAGAGATCTTAAACAAGACACTGTGACATTAAAAACACATAAGGGGAGAGTAAAGGAGTAGAGTTTTTTGTATGTCATTGAATTTAAGTTGCTTTCAGCCTTAAATGATATGTGGGGGTTTTTTGTTTGTTTAGTTTTTGGTTTTGTATGCTTCATGGTAATCACAAAGCAAAAACCTATATTAAATTGACAAAAGATAAAAAGAAGGAATCAGAAAATGTCACTGTATATAATAATCACTACCTAACAAAGGAAGACAACTGGAGAGGATAAAAGGAACAATAGAACTATAAAGCAACAAGAAAAAAAGTAAAAAGTAAGTTCTTACATATCAATAAATCTTCAAATGTAAATTGATTGAATTTTCTAATAAAAAAGCACAGAGTGGCTGAATAACAACAAGACTCAACTATATGTTGCCTTCAAGAGAATCACTTCAGCTTTGAGGACACACATAGGCTCAAATGGAAAAATATATTCTATGCAAGTAGAAAACAAAAGAAAGAAAGGATAGTTATACTGATATCAGACAAAATATAATTTAAGCCAAAAATGGTAGCAAGAGCCCAGCTGACATGGCTCAGTGGTTGAGCTTCAACCTATGAACCAAGAGTTCAGGGTTCAATTCCCGGTGATGGCATATGCCTGGGTTTCGGGCTTGATCCCCAGTTTGGGGCATGCAGCTGATCAATGATTCTCTTCCATCATTGATGTTTCTATCTCTCTCCCTCCCTGCCTCTTTGAAATCAATAAAAAAAATATTTTAAAAAATGGTAACAAGAGACAAAGAAGGTCATTATATAATGATAAAGAGGTCAACTCATTAAGAAGATATAATTATTGTAAATATATACTAACCCAAATATTTTAATCAAATACCTACAAATATGAAGGAATAAATACACAATACAATAATAGTAGGGGACGTCAACACACCACTTTCAGCAATGGATATAGATCAGCCAGACAGAAAATAAACAGGAAACATTGGACTTGAACCACACTTTAGATCAAATAAACCTAACAAACATATATAGACCATTCAATCTAACAGTAGACTACTCATTCTTCTCAAGTGTACACAAAACATTCTCCAGAATAGATTATATAATAGACCACACAATAAGTCTTAGCAAATGTAAAAAGATTGAAATTATACCAAGTATCTTTTTCACTACAGTAGCATAAAACCAAAAATCAATGACAAGAAGAAAACTGGAAAATTTATAAACATGTGGAAACAAACTAACATATTCCAAGACTATCAGTGGATCAAAAAAGAAATAAAAAAAGAAATAAAAATAATTGTGAAACAAACTCAAATAGAAATACAGCATACTAAAACCTATAGGATGTCACTAAAGCAGTTCTTAAAGGGAAGGTCAAAGAGATAAATGCATATATTAAGGAAAAAAGAAAGATCTCAAACAATCTACCAGTACACTTCAAGGAACTAGAAAATGAAGGACAAACCTTTAGCTAAACTAATAGTATGAAGATTCCTCAAATGATTAAAAATGGAATTCCTGTATGATCCAGCAATCCTACTTCTGGGTATGTATACCAAGGAAATAAAATAAAGATACCAAATGCATATCTGTATTTTTATGCTCATTTTAGTGTTATTCACAATAGCAAGACATGGGAACAACATAAGTGTCTGTCAGCAGATGAATGGGTAAAGAAAATGTGATTGATGTGCATATACTCACAGTAGAATATTGTCCATTTATGAAAAGAAGGAAACCCTGCTCTTTGTGACAATATAACACAGAGGAATCTTGAGGGCGTTATGCTAAGTGAGATTAGTCAAACAGAGAAAGACACCTACTGCATGATCTCACTTATATGTGGAATCTATAAAAGCAGAAGTCAGGGAAACCGAGTAGAGAGAATGGTAGTTGCCAGGAGCTGTGGGGTGGAGGAAATGGGGAGATATTGGCCAAGTATATAAATTTGCAGTTGGAAGATGACAAATTCTTGAGGATCTAATGCACAGCATTGTGACTCTAGTTTTCAAAGTTGTTAAGAGACCAGATCTTAAATGTTTTTATCACAGAAAAGAAATGATAATTATGTGACAGGATAGAGGTGCTAGTTAATGCTACCATGTGGTAATCATAACATGATATACAAATGTATCCAATCAACATGTTATATACCTTAAATGTACACAGTGTTATATGTAAATTATATCTCAATAAAAAAGAAGAAAAATAATAATAAAAGATGCCAGAAGGAAGCAAAGAAGATAGAGTCCAAGCAATCCCAAGCTTGCCTGGTGGGAAGTCTCAGTTGCCTCACCTTCCTCCCATCCCTGCGGAAAAGTTTTCACACATGAAGCAAGTACCTGCTCTGGTGTTTAAAAAAAGGACAAAGGGGAGCTGGGCAGGTATTCAAGAGGGAAATGGAAAATCCACCAGACACAGGGAACAGACTGGGCAAAGACACACTGCGCACACAAAGAATACTGTCAACAAAACAAAGACCTGAAAACTGGGTCATAGTAATTAGAATAGTTGAGAAGACACTGAAGGGAGAGGTCAAAGGGCAGCTAATGCCTAGGGTTTTATATGCCATGCTGAGTAAGTAGGATTTATTTGGTGACAGGTATGAGAGATAAGCCATTGACTTCCTTCATTTTAGATGCTTTGATGTTATGTTATTAAAGCCTCTTTGTACAGACCAAATTCCTGAGGTCCTTAGTGTGCTTGTCATTAGAACAAAGATCTTGTTTGTTTATTTGTTGTTTTTAAAGAACATAAAAATTAAGTAATAGAACAGCACTTGCATACAATTTTCAATTATTAAATGATAGTTATTGGAATCATCATCAATATCAGTATTATTAATATTTTTTCAGATAATCTTTCCTCTATGCTTCTCATCTTACCTAATAATAGACAAACATGTAAATTGACCATACCTTCGCTACACCAACCAGCCAATCAGGAGAGTATGCAAAATAACCCAACAAAGATGGCGGTTAATTTGCATACATAGGCTCCAAGCCACGGAGCGAAGACTGAAGGCGAGCTGGAGCAGCGAAGACCAAAGACTGAAGGCGACTCCGGCTGGAGCAGCGAAGATGGAAGGCGGCTCTGGCCGAAGCGAAGGCTTGGGTCCTGGATGCCGGAGGAAAACCGGTGCTGGCAGCCAGGAGAAGGGAAGGCCTATTGCACGAATCTCTTCATGCAACAGGCCGCTAGTCCTATATAATAAAAGCCTAATATGCAAATTGTTCGTCTGGGAGTTCGACCGCTTGCTTTGACATGTGCTGACCACCAGGGGGCAGTGCAGAACATGGCAGGTGTCAACGACATGGCACTGGCACTGGGTGGCAGTAGAAGTGCTGCTGGCCCTGATGGGCCCTGATGAGAGTGGGACCATGGTGGGATGGTGGAGCAGGTGAGCGGGCGGTGCCAGGCCATAGCGGGGTGCCAGGTGGGACTGTGGAGTTGCGAGGCTGGGGGCACAAGTTGGGGCCGATCCCCACAGGCCACCCCAAGGGACCCTACCCATGCATGAATTCATGCACCAGGCCTCTAGTATTAAGATAAGATGATCAGCTTGCCTAAGTCATGCAGAGGGAGATAGCAGGCTCTGGGAATCACTCCAGGGATTCTCTACTCTGCAATCCTGTCTCGAATATTATATTTTCAACAAAGTCTCCTTCAGACACATCAGACACATCCAAAAGCCATCAATTAATAAAATATCAACTTACAGAACCCTTGCTTTAATTTTTTTAAAAAAATCCTGACAATTGTTCTGGGCAGACTAGTGAACTTTTATTTGCATAAATTCTCATATCTCTAAAAATGTTTACTCATCAATCCAGAGAGGTTTGCTTCATGCTTAAAGAAATCTTTTATATTTGAGACTAAAAGATTCATGTACAGTTAAAATTTTGTCACAATGACAAATGCCTAAATATCTGTTTAAAGCACTGCTCTGGTTAGATGGCAAAAAGACTTATCTCCTTCAGACAGAACTGTGTGGAAGGAAATTCTTTGAATGAATACTCCATTTAGGAAAATGCAAGGTTCTCTCCAATGATCCAGCTGGTTCAACAACTTCAGCCTCTGGAGGAATTGAGATGCACAGACATATTATATAACATGGGTGTAAGTGGTACTTTATTTGTATTCCTTTGTTCTGGGAGGTGTGATAAATAAAATCCTTAACTGCAGGGACTGGTCAGGTGACTCCGCTAAGCTGTATTTACCACCTCCCATGGAATATTGACCAAATCCAATAGCATTAAACAGCTCATACTGAGGTCATTTTCAAAGGCATGAATATGTTCAGAAAACACAGCATGGTGCAGTGAACATAAACACAGAAAACCAGGTACTGTCTCAAGTACAGAATGTGACTCTCACAGAGAAGAGATCAATTTATTCCATCAAGGACAATGAAGGAGTCAGAGATTAAAACCAGTCAGGTGGTGGAGGTAAAAATCATGGTCATTAGACACATACTTAATCCTTTTTCCTTGAAGGTTTGGCTTTTCATCAGTTTATCTCAAAGTGGAATTGTCTTCAGTATTTGTAATTGCCTGATTCTGCACTGATCTTTTTCCTGATAGGGATACTGAAGCTCTGAACAGATTTCTTTATCTGTTAGAGATTGGATGAGAAATAGAGAGATTAAATAACTTTCCCATGATCCCAAGGCAAGTCTCTGATGCTGCAATTACAACTCCCAACCTCTCATAGCTTATTTTGTGTCTCTGGAATTCATGTGGAAGAAACATATTTCAGTGAAAAAAAAAAAAAAGAGAGAATTAGAGGTAAAATAGGGACTCATGAGGGACACATGCTCCAGCGTCCATTGCATTGTAGGAGACAATGATACAATTAGTAAATGCACCCACTTGTGGTAGATTTCACCCCAGATGTTACAATACTGAGGATTAGTTTGAGAAGGGTACTGGGGAGGGTTGAGCAAAATGAAAGAATTCAGCTTAATTTCTAGAATTGCTAAGTATACCTATTATTAAATTTACAATAGGATGATAATAATAATCATAGCAAATATAGTGTTAACTAGCAGATAGTTAGTACTTATTTTCCAGACACTGTGCTAAGAGAGCTGGTTTCCCAGAAGGCAGGTGCCAGCTCCTCTGACCCCTGAATGACCTCAGCTTGCATCAGCTTTTACCAATCCCACTTCAGCCAGATTTGAGATAAGTTTTAACTAATAAGTAATATGCTTGTATGCCTTGGTCTATCTCAATAAAAAGATAAATCTCTTCTGTTGAAGATGCACTTTCAACCAATCTATCTATCTATATATATCTATATCTATATATCTATATATCTATAGTATCACTATTTGACAGATGATAAAACTGAATCTTGGAAAGATACACAACATCAGCATGATGAAACCAAGAAAATGGAAGATGACTTTTGAATTCCAATGGTTTGATGTGAAAATCCACACTTAGCCACACTATTTCAAAGACTTCCAAGACTATTAAATGTGGCTTGATTTAGGGGCTCATAATCAATTTATCCCTATTAAAAAGTGGACCTTAAGGATTTGATAGCTATTCCTCAAATTCTAAACTGATTTTAATTCAATTGAACCTATTAAGCCCATATAAAGATACAAATATTAGAAGTATGGGGATACTGGAGTGGCACTTGGGAATTTAGATAATGCCAGAATGTCTTGAACATAGTATACAGAATTCTGCTTGCAAAAATTTATCCTTCCCAAAATGGTTGTTGAGATAGAAATATACAAACATACAAGGCAAAGGAAGGCAAACAAAAAATTAAATGGGACTTGAGTCCTAAACCCTATAAAAAATTCTAGTTGGCTAGGTTAGAGAGTAGAGTATAAATACCTCAAAATAATTTAAATCTGTATCTCAGTATTTAGCTTATTTGATAAGTGTTTTTGAACTAGCTACTGATTAAAGAAGCTAATTCCAAGATTGTTACATAATAATCTCTAAGGATTTATAAAAAAATGAAAAAAAAACACAATTTAATAATAGCCAAAATTTGGAAACAGCCCAAGTGACCATCAGTAGATGAGTTGATATAAAAGCTGTGGTGTGCCGAAACCGGTTTGGCTCAGTGGATAGAGCGTCGGCCTGTGGACTGAAAGGTCCCAGGTTCGATTCTGGTCAAGAGCATGTACCTTGGTTGCGGGCATATCCCCAGTAGGAGATGTGCAGGAGGCAGCTGATCGATGTTTCTAACTCTCTATCTCTCTCCCTTCCTCTCTGTGAAAAATCAATAAAATATATTTTAAAAAAAATTTAAAATAAATAAATAAATAAAAGCTGTGGTGCATTTACACAATGAAATACTACTTGGCCATTAAAAAAAGGAAATCTTACCTTTTGGGACAGCTGGACATGGAGATTGTTATGCTAAGTGAAATAAACTAATCAGAGAAAGACATTTACCATATGATCTCACTTATATGTGGAATATAATGAACAAAATAAACTGACGAATAAAATAGAAACAGGCTGGATACATGGAACAGACTGACAGCTGTCAGAGGGGATGGGGGTTGGAGGACTGGATGAAAGAAGATGAAGGGATAAACCAAAAAACATGTCTGCTTAACACATAGACACAGACAATAGTGTGTTGATAACCAGAGGGAAAAAGGGGTGGAGGGCAGGTGGAGGTGGGCAAAGGGGAGGAGGATGGGAACGGAAAGTAACTTTGCTTGGGGCAACAGATACACAACACCATGTGCAGCTGATGTTCTGTTGAATTGTACACTTCCAACCTATATGGTTTTGTGAACAGATGGCACCTCCATAAATTCAATGAAAAAAAAACCAAAAACGATTTATATGGTGAAATCCTGGGGAACTAAAATTCAGAACTTTTAAAATAGGATCTAGGTAAGATCAGTGGAGGGCAGGTGGAGGTGGGCAAAGGGGAGGAGGATGGGAACGGAAAGTAACTTTGCTTGGGGCAACAGATACACAACACCATGTGCAGGTGATGTTCTGTTGAATTGTACACTTCCAACTTATATGGTTTTGTGAACAGATGGCGCCTCCATAAATTCAATGAAAAAAAACAAAAACGATTTATATGGTTAAATCCTGGGGAACTAAAATTCAGAACTTTTAAAATAGGATCTAGGTAAGATTATTTATTTATTTATTTATTTATTTATTTTAAGCTCCTTGGTAATGTTGATGTCTAGCTAGCTTTGGCAATCACTGCCTAAAGCAGCGGTTCTCAACCTGTGGGTTGCGACCCCTTTGGGGGTCGAACGACCCTTTCACAGGGGTCGCCTAAGACCATCGGAAAACTCATATATAATTACATATTGTTTTTGTGATTAATCACTATGTTTTAATTATGTTCAATTTGTAACAATGAAAATACATCCTGCATATCAGATATTTACATTACGATACATAACAGTAGCAAAATTACAATTATGAAGTAGCAACGAAAATAATTTTATGGTTGGGGGTCACCACAACATGAGGAACTGTATTAAAGGGTCATGGCATTAGGAAGGTTGAGAACCACTGGCCTAAAGGCTTTAATCAGGTACAGTGACTCCACCTCTAGCATAAATGGCCTAATCAATGCAGCAGGACTGCAGTGGTTGATGTACCCTGTTCTTTTTTTAAAAACAGTATTCTCTTCTTTAATTTTTTAAAAATATATTTTATCGATTTTTTTACAGAGAGGAAGGGAGAGGGACAAAGAGTCAGAAACATCAATCAGCTGCCTCCTGCACACCCCCTACTGGGGATGTGCCTGAAACCAAGGTACATGCCCTTGACCAGAATCAAACCTGGGACCCTTCAGTCTGCAGGCCAATGCTCTATCCACTGAGCCAAACCAGTTATTGCAATGTACCCTGTTCTTGCTCTTGTCACAGCTACATCCCTGCTATGGGCTAAGAGATGTACGAGTGTGCATTTGTGGTTTGTATTGGAGAGATGGTAACCCTTCAATCTATTGACTCCTCCTCGAGGGTGACACCTATTTTGAGCAACACTTTATGCTAAGATCCATTAATAATGATAACAATAATTAAAATGCAAGGGAAAAAGAAATACCATAAGTGAGGAATCCATTAAGTTTGAATGCTTAAAACCTCTGGAGCTTCGAAGGGAAGAAGGGATTTTCATTTGAGAGATGAAATAAAGGTTCATGTACAAAAGAGATATTTTGCAATGCAATTGAGAAAGGAATGGAAGCAAAATAAGAGACACGGACTCATGAGTTTAGTTCATTTTAGCAGGCAATGATCCTTTAAATAAGCTGGGTGTGCTTTAAGAACTTGTGAATTTCACCTTCAGACTTTTACAGAAAGGGGATTAACTGCTTCAGGAAGAAGTTATCCTGTAAATTGGGCCTTTAAAGATGGTATGTGTGAGAGAGAATGGAATTTATATTTAAATTCTGAATTACAAATATAGAAACAGTAGGTGGTTAAATGTTTTGTCAACAAAATAGAATTTAAGAATTTAGCATTCTAAGCAATTTTCATTCATTCAATTGAGGTTAATATAAATCATATTTAATGCATTGTGTTCTTTTTAAATAGAAATATTGAAGAGGAAAATACTCATTTTAATTGGTACTAAAAATGTGATAGGTTTTGGAAAATACACAAGTGTGCTCAGTATTAATTTCCCTTCATTGTCTAAAAATGAACAGTAGCTGTATTACTCACTTTCATTATGTAATCCTTAAAAAGAAGATGATGATGTAAATCTTTTTTTTATTACAGTCTGAAAAAATATGATTTTTTTTCAGATGAAGACATGCTAAGGAAAAACACCCCAAAATATTTACACCTTTGTTTACTACTTGAAGTGCAGGTGGCTTTAGAATTCCGTTTGCAAAAAACTCTTCCTGGAACTCTCAGACCCTTTGTCTTGGGGGCTGCAAATTTCTGATGTACAGTGAGCAGTGAACAAAGAAGGCAGTGTTCTCCTAGGAGTCATTTCATGACTCAGCAGTGACACAAGACTGGCAGATGTCTGTAATGGATAAGCTCACCTTAGAGTTCTAACACTTATTTACATCCTTTAGAAACCCTCCAAATTTTAGTTATTAGTATTATCTTTTTTTCCCCCTGCTCTCCAAGTTAATCTTTTTTGAAAGAGGATACACTGAGTCCTTTGTTTCGAGGGCTTTCTTAATTAATATTTTTATTGATTTTTAGAGAGAGGGGAAGTGAGAGGGAGAGAGAGAAACATAGATGGAGTCTCCTGCATGCCCCTTACTGGGAATGGAGCCCAAAACCCAGGCATGAGCCCTGACCTGGAATTGAACCAGCAATCTCTCAGTGCTCAATCTATTGAGCCACACCGGCCAGGGTCCTCCAAGTTAATTTAAGTCAAGTTTTCACTCATATTTTATGGAAGTTCCCTTTTCAGCTTAATGATTCCTGGAAACCTTTACCTGCATTATTTTTCTTTTTTTGCTTTATTTATACTTGATATATTCTCTCCTTTGCTACTTTTTTAGAACGTATATTCACCAAGCTAGAGATTAAATTTTAGTTTAACTTATCCTCTCTCCCATCCTCCAAGCACTTCACCATAAACTAAACTAGCAGCCATGAGGGAATTACATTTGTTCGTGCATTTTTCCCTCCTCAGATGAACGTGTCCTACGTTGTGATTACTTACGTGTTTTAAACCAGGCCCGCCCCACTCACTTCCACCTGTGAACACGTTATCCATTATTCAGGCCTCTCTGTAACACCCCCCATAAGTACTCTACTCTTAACTTCTCCTTTTGCAGCGTTTAGATTTCAGCATTCCATTCATTTCATTAAACTTTGTCATTTCATTTTATACCCTGCATACATATCACTTTTTATAATTTAGAGCATAGTATTATGATGCATTGGCGAGGCAGATATTATTTATATTCCTCAAATTTCAGACAGAAAAACTGAGGTGATGTGAGCTGCCCCAAATTGTCAGGCTAACAAATGGAGTTGCGACATTTAGACTCAGGTATTTTAACTTCAAATCCTGTGCATTTATTTTCATGCCAAATTGTTCTATCGTCCATTCAGTGTCTTATTTTTTTTCTTTTATTTAAATTAGAACACAACTTCTCTGACAAGAGTTATCCTGTCTCATAATTATTCTAGAAAAAAAAAAGAAACTAAACATGAGCATATTTTTAACAACTACTTGCTGATTAATTGGTTAATTAATATAAATTATCATTTCATTTTACTTATATGATAGTTTCCACTTTATCGAATCTGCCCATTAGAAGTGCAACTTCATTCTTTAGTTTCAGAAGAGGAGACTATGTACTTCCTTTCTTCAAATACAATAGGAAAGGTAAGTCCATGTATTTTGTTTGGCTTAAAGTTTTGGCCTGTAATGCCATTCTGCATGCTAGTGCCCTATCTGTTCGGAAAACCACTTAGAAAGATAAGACCAGTAGATGGCTCTCTAATTCCTGAGATATACAGGAGAATGGTCTAATGCATTTGACTTCTGGTGAACAGATTTGATTTGATTGCACCAATGACAGGAATAAACTTCATGCAGACTCACTGAAATGGGACACTTGATGCTATTTTGTTATGTAGCTTAAAATGGGAAAGCTATTCCTGACCCTCCTCGTCCTTGACAAGTTCCAGAGCTTGTTGAAGGAATCAGCACCAGCAAGAAAGACAATTTGTTCGGCTCTGGATAGAACACTGGCTGCATCAGTGCAGAGCAAGTTTTTCCCCAGGATAAGTTGCCAAGAGAACCGGAACTAATAGCAAAAAATCGATACAGTTCTTTGTCAGGTGGCAGAATGTTGCCTGTCATACTGTCATCTGATGTAACTGCAAAAATGAAGGGCCTGTTTATTTTTACCAAGATCGAGGTGGAAGATGGGGAATTTAAAAACACAAGATACAGCCCTCACTGGTTTGGCTTGGTGGATAGAGCATCACCCTGCAGACTGAAGGGTCCTGGGTTTGATTCCGGTCAAGGGCACATGCCTGGGTTGCAGGCTGTATCCCCAGTAGGGGGCATGCAGGAGGCAGCCAATCAATGATTCTTTCTCATCATGGATGTTTCTATCATTGATGTTTCTATCTCTCACTCCCTCTTCCTTCCTCTCTGAAATCAATAAAACTATATTTAAAAAATAAAAACACAAGATACAGAAAAAAGTAGTATTCCCATTTATCCTTACCAGATATCATTATGCTGCTTGTGTTTTAAAACAAATAAAAAATTTGAAAGCGAAGAAAGAAATGTTTCTAATGTGTTGGCCAAATTCTATTCCAGCACTAAAAACAAAGACAGGAACATCACATTTGTCAACCTATGCATCAATGTTCCACACTCATGCTTGTGTGTACGAACAGAGTTCCATGCCTTTTAAGGCAAATTTTCTCCTTGCTCAGAAAGCATTACAGCTCTATCACATGCTGTACATTCGACTGCTCTTTTACAGAAGCCAAGTTGTAAAAGTCCTCTAGATAATCCTGGCAGAAGATAACTACGTGTCCTGTCAGAGCCTCCTCCTGTGTTTTGAGACATGGTTTATTTCAGCATCACTTCTTACACACAGACAGGGAAAGCCCAGCCCAAGATGCTGTCTTCGGAAGAGTCTGCCTCAGCAGGTAACGAATTCCTGAGTATGGTTGGAAATGGACTGAGTGTGGGGTTTATGTGTGGCTTCCACTTTCACGGTACCTTTATGCTATGTTGGAAGAGCTCTGAACCCTGATGACTTGAGTGGAAGTAGCATGATACATATTTGAGGTTTGGCATGACACAGTCAACTAACCATGCGTACAGATCATCATCTCCGTGGCTAGGACACAGCAGTGCTATTTCACACAGCTCACCAACCTCATTGGGTTTGCAGTTGATATGAATGGCCACAATAAGCCATCCTCAGTTATTTCCATGCAACTTGAGGTTCCTGAATGTGCCGCTCTCTAGGATAAAGGATTCTGATGTTAAGCAGGAACGGACACAGAAGGATGCCAGGATCCCTCACTTTGAACAGAGCCCATGCAGCCAAGCCTGAAATTCCAAAAAGCTCAAGTCTTGTATTTGGCTTCCTTAGCCGCTGAGATTTTGAGCACCGGGATAAGCCACTGTGCACATCAATTTGTCAAATGGCAAACCCATGAAATATGGAAATGAATAGTGCTTATCTCAAATGAAATACGATTCCATATGTAACAAGCATAATAACTTCCACAAAGCCGTTAACTCTTGGAGGAAAAGGTATCTCTCTTTTCATTCTCATGTGTTACGGTTTTACTCTCGTCATCTTGATCATATCCACGTAAATGAATTGATGAGCCCGGATTCTTCAGTCTTCTTGATTATTTCTACAGCAGGAGACTTGATAAACACCATAGTGTTTCCAGAACTCCAGTGTCACATAGATAAAATGGACTTTGTTCATGTTTGAACTGTCCTAGTTACTCAGGATGGATGGAAAATACTCCAAGCATCATGAAATGAACTTTTCTTCTCTTTAACTTGGAGTATATAGAGGAAAAAGAAGGAACTAAGTATGGATGATCAGAATGAGAGAGAATCTGGCATGTGTTCACTTTCTATAAAACAACTCAAAATTAAAACAGTACTTGCATTTAGCTTACAGTGTTTAATAGTACTTTTTGTTGGTTCCATTATTGAGAATTACTCCTCATATAAGGTGATAATAGCAGGTTATGCTAAGCTAGCATAACATCATTCTTAAAAAACGCCTTTCTACACATCCTGGAATTGAGGACTATCGCTTAAAGTGCAGAATAAATGAACATAAAGTAGCCCATGTGCTAAAGAGGGAAATACCTAACCTGAGAGCCAGACACCTCTCTCAACGTTTGGTAAGAACAAGTTCTGTGCCTTATGCTTCACTGCAGCCTCTGCTTTCCTACACTTTATACGGTTAAGAATAGAGGGAATCTTCACATGTTTAAATATGCTTTTATTTATTTCAGAGACAGGAAGATAGAGATAGAAACATCAATGATGATGAGAGAATCTTTGATCGGTGATGGGCTGTCCCCAGCACATCCCTCCTGGGGATTGAGCCAGAAACCTGGGCATGTGCCCTGACCAGGAATCGAACCGTGACCTCCTGGTTCATGGGTAATGCCCAACTACTGAGCCACATCAGCAGGGTGAAATTATCAGATTTGAGAGGCACTGAATTGAGGAGTGCTTGGGCTTTCCCTCTAATCCCCACAGGCAAGAAGATGCTAACTACTGCCATATCCAGTGAGGTGGCACCAAGAAAACCACCTGTATATATGGTGGGTTCTGCAAGAAGGGAAGAGTGCTATGTCCTTCCCAGGCTGGGTTTCTGCTTAGGTATTAACCTTGTTTATTCTTTCTGCACCTACCTGATCTAGGATAGAATCTAGAAACAGATACTTGTGCACAAAGAGGGGACATCAGCAATAAAGCCAACAATACTTACACATTTAAAATTTTTTTTTTGCAAAGATGGCTGAGTCTCCCTTGAGTTCCAATGGACACCATAGCAGATAGCTCAGCATTCATTCTCTGTCTGCTAACTTATCCACAAGGCTGACTACCTGGTGAGCAGCTCACATCAACAAAAGACTGTGAGTGATCATATTGAAGGACAGGTATTGAAGCTGGGTGGGGTCAGGGGGACAGTGCCATAAGGAGTCTTACCCAAGAGCTGGCTTAAGAACACTCATTCTTAGGCACCAAAATAGAGCTGGCATTAGGCACAAGCAGCCAGGCTGGAGATGTAAGTATTGAATTCAACCAGACTAGTAGATGTTTAGTAACTCAACGATGGAGAGAAACTACGAGAATGTCCAAAAATTGATAACATTTTTAATCCAAGAAAGAAAGAATTCTTATGACTAATTAAAGATATTATTGAAGAATAAAGAAAGCATTTCATGCTCCCTGCCTTGCCATATTCAAGGCACATTATAAATGGCTATTTGAGGAGCTAGCTATGGCCTCCTTGACCCTTCCAAACACATGAATCATGAGGACATTGACTCTCCTCTATTTATTTTTATGTCCTGTTCTCTGCTCTCAATTCTAGTGTCTCCTTAATGTACATGAATGTTTTTGGATATTTAAAGTGATAAAATAACTGAATTACATGAGAGCAATGAGCACACACTGGTTTTATAACCCATTTTGCTTCAATATTATTTTTGCTTCTAGGCAACTCAAAAATTGAGAACAGATTTTTGCCAAAACAGTCACTGGGCCATAGTGATGTCACTTGCTCATCTGATACCTATTACAACATTCAGAGATTTCACAGCTGAGCACTTCCCACCATCTTTTTCAGTTGAATCCAAAATTGTTGTCTCTCTTTCTGTGGCAAACCAGTTTGAAAAGAATCAGGTCTCCAGGGGTGAGGTGGAGGGGTGGAAGGAAAGAGAAAGTGAGAATGCCAATTGCTATTAAATAAATTAGAAATTGTTGAGAAAGGGAATTTTTTCTTACCACGATGTGATTACACTTACCACTGGAATGTCTTTAAAGGGTATATTTAAGAACACATTTTCGCTTCACATTCATGTCAAAAATCTGGCCTGTCCTCCATCACTATCAAGTGAGAAGAAGAAAGCAGGAGAGGAGAATAGCTAAGGAAAGCCTGAAATTAGTAGGCAATGAGTACTTTAAAGATGTCTGTTTGTCTTCCCTGGTCAACAAGTAGAAGACAATATAATAACCACACAGAGTATGTCCATACAGAATCTTTATGATTATGGCTCATTTCTATACAGCTTGTTGCTCCCATAAAGAAAGCATGCCAGCCCTCACACATGAATAATTTGATTAAATGTGATCAGCCAAATTGTTTGGTTTCTACAAATAAGAGATATTTAATTCTCTCAGATTGAAACATGGTTTATTTTACTTATTCCATCTTCAAAAAGAAAAAAACAATAAGAAAAAACTAATATGTTATTCATGTACTTCAAATATATTTTTGTTTATGGTACCCACATGTGCTATACATTATTTAAAATGCTTGCCCTAGAAATCTAACCCTCTGAATATAATTTTTGACAGTAATATTGGGTGAGAAAGTAGTCATTTCCCATTTTGAATGTTATGGAAATTTTTATAAGGAACATGTCTATTTGTGTAAATAAAACAAGATGCCATTTTCAGAAACTGACTCTGCTTTATGGCTGAGGAAATTAACCACAGATTTGGGAGTTCCAAAGAGAAGGGTGGGCTCAAGGGTGATCTGAATTTTGTGCAAATTATATGATTTTTGTAGACAGATTCAACTGGAAGGATACTGTGAAAATCCAGACTTTGGGATAATTTCACAACACAAAGAAATATGTATTTTTCATATGCAAGAATCTCAATAGAATAATAGGGCTCAAGTCAAGCTTGACCGGCCTCCTCACAAGGCTCATCTAACTTGTAACACTGCTATCGTGTCTTTCTAGTGTAATACATGGAAACGATGATCTGTTCCCCTGATTTGTAAAGCAATTCCCACTAATGGCACCTCTGCTTTAAATATGAGCGCAGACGGGAAATGGCACACAGTGTCAGCTAGAATGTCTTCTTACAAGTGTTTATTACAGTTTCCAGCCCACATTGTTACCAGGGAAATGGAGAATGGAGACAACGCTACAGACAATTTCACCAACGAGGCTTTCATCTTCTGAAATCTGCAGTGATAGAAGTTACATACATGGTGGTGTATGTCTACTGAGCTATGCAAAATGCACACAGTTTAATTTCAAACTAAAAAATACAGTACAATGTAGTCTTTCTGTTAATTTCCCCCCCAAATCATGCCCAGATATTAGCATTTCTGTGGCTAAGAGGCAGTGCAGAATTTTTCATGTTTTCTGAACAACTGGGTCTGACTTTTAGTCATTACATTTTTAAGGACATACATATTTTGTATATGACCCAATACATTATTTTTCTTGTGAATTTTTTAAATGATGCTATAAATTTTTCTTCTTTTATTGTACCATAACAAACATTGGATCCCCACCACACTACTTCTTCAGGGCTTCATAATCAAGACCATTTCCTTAATAACCAAGAGGCACATAGTATAATAGTTAATGGTATGAATTCTTGGGTCAGATTTCTGCTGATTGCTATCTAACCATGGCTGTCTTTTAGCTTTGTTGTGCCTCAGTTTCCACAATTGTAAAACAGAGTAATCATGTACATATTGTTCAGAGAAGTAAAGAAATTAAGAGGAATAAATAGGACTAATGGGCTGTTAAGAGAAATAAATAATTCATATTTGTGAAATAAAAACCTTAGGACAATTCTTGGCACACAGTAAGTGCTGTAAAAACACTTGCCAAATCATTAATTAATGTGTTTAGTAAATATTCCTTGAATAGCTAAATTGTTAACTTTTAAAATAAGTACTCTTTTAAAAACAGGGAACACGTTGTAGAATGTGCAGTCAATTCATTTTACCAGCACTTTCTTGGCTGTAGCCTAACTTATTGAGCCTCATCAGTAGGCACAGGCCCCTCTAAAGCTGTGTGCCTGGGAGGGTTTTCTCCTAAGCACCCACTAAGCTCACCACCACAGAATGCTTATTGGACATCTTTAATTCTATGACATGTTTCTACTCAGCTGTTGTCCTTCATACATTCAGAGATTTGATTAAACCTAATCACTAAGTTATATTGGCATTTCCACCAATATATTATTTTTAATGTTCTGACACCAAAACATCATCCGAATACATTTCTTCTTTGGGAACCCTGTAGAGTAAAACAATAATAACAAAACAATTTCTATTACTTCTGTTGTTATTGTTTTATTGTTATGGGCACTTATTCACCCTAGAGTGTATTTCCATTGCAAAAAATGAAGGTGCTCAACATATTCACCAAACAAAAATGTATCTTGGCTACATATTGAATGTTATTAACTTTTTGATAAATGACTTAATTTTTTGTTCTGATTTCCACTAAAGGTCTTATAGCCTAAAAATATACTAAGGTTACTGTCACTAATATAGAGAACTTTAAATGCAAAAAAAGCAATTTTATTTTATAAAAATGAAAAGGGTGAAGAGGAAGCCTTTTTTGGAAGTTTAAGGGTAGCTGACAGAAAAAGTATGTGAAATTGATGATTGGCTTTGGTAGCATGGCATTTTGGCTTTGAATTGCAGCACAACTAACTATGAGAACTTGGGCTCTGAGCTCTTGTTTGTCTATCATGGCAATAACACATCCACCACATGGAGTTCATGAAACCCAGAGCTTACCTGAGCAATGTCAACATTGAGGGGTTGAGATGTTGGGTTCCAATCTTATTCACAGGGTGGAAGCATTTCCTTTCATCAATATTAATAGTTCAGCATTATTTCTATATGCTCTGGAAAAAATACAAAAAAATAGTGGTTGGCAATTTGTAACAATACATAAATTGTGATAGAATGATCGATACCTTGACAACTTCCTAAATCACCTTGCATTAACTAATAAAGCATGATTTAACATATAAAGAACTTCCTAAGCTACAGATAATATAAAAACTCTTATTAAAGATATAATTTGAGCCTGGCCAGTGTGACCCATGAACCAGGAGGTCACAGTTCAATTACCAGTCAGGGCACATGCCCAAGTTACAGGCTCGATCCCCAGTAGGGGATTTGCAGGAGGCAGCCGATAAGTGATTCTCTCTCATTGATCTTTCTATCTTTCTCTCCCTCTATCTCCCTTTCTTTGAAATAAATAAAAACATATAAAAATTTAAAAAAAGTTTAAAAATACATAATTTGATTATTTTTCTACTTTATAAAAACTAAATTCCATATTGCAGAAATCAAGGGACTGGGTTCTAGAAATCTCTGACACTTGGCTTATTTGGATTTGCAAAAAGCTCAAATTGGTTGAGCAGAGTCCTGCTTTAATAGGTACTTCCTAGAGAGAAAAATCTGTTTGTTTTATGTAAATGGAACACATTTCTATTTTCTGTCTCTTCCATTTGCCTAGCTGGACGTAACTTGTACATCATGTATAGATTTCTAATTGCAATTCCATTTTTGTTCTGTAACAAGCTGCTGTACCAGAAAGTGCATTGCTGCAAGAAGGCCTTGCTTACCCTTCAGGTACATTATTTGGAAATCTAAAAGGCTGAGTCCTGAGGATGGGAAGTGGCCAATTGTAATAAAAGTTCTCTTATTATGTTTTTGTACTTTATTAAAATTACCTGAAATAACATTTATAAATCTTAAAGAGTGACTAAATGCAGGTATCAAATATTGTCAAAGTTTTATCTTTTTGGATATTTCTTGAGATGTGATGATGCTGGTAATAAACTGGTGAATGTGGGCTTTTGTGACACTCAATTTGATTACACATTTTTTTTGTCTGGATTTTAGAATTAAATCCATCAAGTATATATTTATTTTTTAAAGTAAATTAAGCAATGCTTTATAGTACTTTCTTTTGGTCTATTTATTATTTTTCTAAAAGTTTTATTTTCTCTAGCATATGAGAGTGCAGGATACCTGTCATTAGAATCTCTGTTCAGTTTGACTCCTATTTAAACAATGTTTGGCAATAAAATGTGAGTCTAGACAAAATTGTAGGTACAGATTGTAAATATTTAAACTGAAAATTAAACTTAAGAGCCACTGATCGCTATCTCTGAGAACTTTGTTGAGCAGTTTATTGATTAAAATTTTGATAATTTTTTCAGATAAATTTTACAAATTAAACAATTTAATTCAACCATCAAAAATGAGCAACTGGATTTTTAAAAATGGGCAAAAGACCTAATCAGACACTTCACCAAAGAAGATATACAGATTGTCAAATAAGCCTATGAAATTATACATGGCATATGTCATCAGGCAGTTAAAACAACAAGATACCAGTACACTCCTATTAGGATGGCCAAAATTCAAAACACTGGCAACATTAAATGCTGATAAGAATGTGGAGCAGCAAGAGCTCTCATTCATTGCTAGTGGGAATGCAAAGTGATATAGTCACTTTGGAAGGCAGTTTGGCGACTTCTTACAAAACTAAACATACCCTTACCATCTGATCCAGCAATTGTGTTTCTTTGTATTTACCCAAATGAGTTGAAAATGTATTTGTATGTCTGTACAAATACTGCTATAAACAGGTGTTTATGTCAGCTTCATTCATAACTGCAAAAACTTGGAAGCAAACAAAATGCTTTTCAGTAAGTGAAGGGATAAATAGTGGCACATCTAGATAATGAAATATTATACAGTACTAAAAAGTGAGCTATCAAGCTATGAAAGGGAATAAAGGAATTTTAAATATATATTACTTAGTGAAAAAAAAGTCAATTTGAAATGGCAACATCTGTATGATTCCAACTACATGACCTTCTGAAAAAGGCAAAACTATGGAGACAGTGACCAGATCAGTGATTGCCAGGAGTTGGGGGAAGGAGGGATGAATAGGCAAAGCATGCAGGATTTTTAAGGCAGTGAAACTAACCTGTTTGATACTATAATGATGGGTGCATGCTACTATACAGTTTTCAAAACCAATAAAATGTACAACACCAAGAATGAAACCCAAAGTAAACTATAGACTTTGGGTGATTACGATGTGTCATTGTAGGCTAATCAATTCTAACAATATAACATCATGGTATGAAATATTCATAATGGGAGAGACTGTCCATGTGTGGGGAAAGGAATATATCTCTGTGCCTTCTATTCAACTTTTCTATTAGTCTAGAACTGCCCCCCACAATAGTCTGTTATAAAAGTTATTAAGTATCAATCTGAAATAATTGAAATAAGACTATAGAAAGAATGAAAATTCTGAACATTTCACTGGATATTTGAAGACCCCAAAGCCCTTGCAAATAGATATAATAAATTACACATCTGTATAATCAATACAACTTAAATATTCATTCACATCTTGATTTATTTACAAAATATTTATCGATGCTGACTTGTGAATCAAGATAGCACGTCTGCCCTCTAGGAGTGTCACAAGATTTATTTTAAATGCACATAGCATTATGAAAACACAATGGGAATATGCACATCAGAATCTATCAGTATCAGGAGGTCAAGGAAGTGTCCCTGGAGGTTATGCCCCAACTGAGTCTCGCCTGGTATGAAGCAGCAGGCAGAGAAGAAAAATGTCAAAGATGACCTCACTTCCAATGGCCAGACTGTAAGGAAGCAGAGCCCCTGATTTGGCTATGAACTTTCAGTGCAGTTTCAATGTTTTGTTTTTCATTTTTTGGAATCATTGTTCACAGAGGCAACGACCACGGGAGCGATGAGATGACGTGAGGAACTTCTGTGAATTCTAAACTGTACAACGGGGTGAGAATGAGAGATTGCATTTGGTCTTTTTCAGAAGTTCTCATTGGGCTAGAACAAAGACATGTGGAGGCAACCATTCAATAATGCAGAGCTTGCACAGGATTTGGAATAGCTGCAGTTAAAAATCGCCAAAACATACTAGTAGATGCTGTTTCTTGGACCAATGTCTGGTCTGAACTTCATTTGAACACTCAACGAGTGATCATCCAAAGTTGGGCAAAGGCCAGATGGTTGCTTAGTGCCTCCTTTGAACTCTGGAAAGGGCTTTTTAGAAATATCTAAGTAATCTTTTCAAATATCTGGCCTGGATCGTTCCCATTAATAGAAATGATGTACCTGGGTTGAGAGTGGGTGGATAATACTGTGTCTTATTGGCCCAGTTGTCATGGATGAACCAGACACTTCTTTGCTTCTATAATGACTGGTCCCAAGATGTCTTTTAAAACATTCACATCTAACATTGACATTCCCACTTCTCTCGTATCTCCTCTTTTCTGTGAGATGCGCTTCATCTGCTGGTGCCAGAGTAACCAAGCTACACACTGTTTTCTCATAGCAAACCTGATCCTTTGTGGGTAATATATAAAAGGAGAACTTTCTGGTTTATTTGATTTGACTTGATTTTTAGTTCTTTTGAAACGTGGAAACATTCTCTCCCCACACCATTATTTCCATCTTTTATGTGTGTAGCAAAAAGTGTTTGGATTATAATATAAAATGGCAGATAAGTATGCTATCGTCCAAAGTTTTGCATAATTAGTTTAAGTAGAATACGTTCACTTTTGAAAATGTCCATACTTAGTACAAGTGCATAAAGCTGCCAGGCTATCTCTCCCCTCCCCTGTGGGGTTGAAGTTCTGCTTTGCATCTCATCTCAGACACATAATTAGTTGTAGCAGGTATATTATAGTGGTCTCACAGCCTACATCACCCAAATCTTCTTTAAACATCATTTTAGCAAAGTAAACCCAGGAAATTCTGTTCACCTTACTTAAACGCTTGTAACTTTAGTAGTTTTACAATTCTTCCAGGCTCAGCACAGATGGGATTTTTCAAATGAAAACCAGATGAAAATAAACAGCCATCGCACCATCGAAACCTGAAGGTAGGGAGAGGCAGGCCCAGCTCCGTGCTGTAATCAGATCCGCTTTTGCAGTGAAAGTATGTTTCCAATAACTGCACAGTTACCTTTCATTAGAGACTCAGATCAGCATTTTTCTTTTTTTTTCTTTTATAATTTGACATGGTAAAGGGAGAAGTGGGCTTTCAAATCTCTAATCCATGTCAGCCTGAGATGAAAGTGTTTAGCACTCTACCTCCATGGGGGTATTTGGATTTGTAGTTCATTTTACAAATCCTGTTTAACATACAATTAAATAATAATGTAAATATGTGACATAATCTACCCCGGCTACAAACTCTCACTGACCCTAGTGATTTCCTCCCCTTGGGGTTTTAAATTTGATTTCTATTGCCATACCTTACCGAAACATATACTCATGCCTTCTTCGGTTGCAATTGGCTAAATAGTCATTTAATGTGTATCCTCTTTAAAAAATTTATTTGCAGTAATTCTCTTTGGAGCAAAAAGAGCTCTTGATTAGAAAGGAGTCCTCCTAACTCTGTTGACAATTTATTTTGCATTTATTTTTATTTTTTAACTATACCCCTAGATTGTCTTCAAAGTAGCCTCCAAAACTGGTTGGTGCACATTAAAATCATTTAAGAAGATATAAGGCTTTAGAACTTCTTCCCCAGATGATCCTATTTAACTGGTCCAAGGTTGGAACCTGGGCACTTGCAGTTTTAAAACATTTTTTTTGGCCCTAACCGGTTTGGCTCAGGGGATATAGTGTCGGCCTGTGGACTAAAGGGTCCCAGGTTCAATTCCGGTCAAGGGCATGTACCTTGGTTTCAGGCACATCCCCAGTATGAATTGTGAAGGAGGCAGCTGATTGATGTTTCTAACTCTCTATCCCTCTCCCTTCCTCTCTGTAAAAAGTCAACAAAATATATTAAAAAATAACAAAATAATAAAACATTTTTTGTCTATTCTCATATACAGCCTACATTGAGAATCACTGTCCTGGCTCCTAGAGTCTCCCTTCTTGAAGGGATTTGTTCCTGTGTTTACAATGTTGGGGTCCTTTTTACATCACCAGAAAAGTAAGGGCTTATGCAAATCTGGGAGGAATGTGAATTCTCTTGCAAACTCACAGCCCAATCCAGGGAGTAATCCTCAGCAGTCATGTGTCCTTAGCATATTATCCTAGATCTAAGAAGGGATACGTGGAAGGAAGACATACCTGCTCTACCACTACTTTGAATGTCTCCACAGTGCACTTTTCTGATCTCTCATCGGCGTTGAATACAAACTTTCTCAAAATCAGAGGCCTGTGTGCTTGAATCTATTAGCCCTACATACTGTGGTTCAGTTAGAGCTGGCCTCCACCATGGCAAAAATTTAAACACAAAACTGTGCTGAAATAACTTACTGGGTATCTACAGAATGGATCGCCTCTCTGAGGTATTTATATTTCTTCTGTTTCAGGTTTCCTGTCTTCCCACCCTAAATGGAGAAATCAAAGACACAGGTCCAAATTAGCTAGCCAGGCGTAATTAGAATGGATGGTGCAAATTATGTTTCATATCATTTTAGAAAATTTAATCAGAAAGAAAACATGGTTCCCAAATCTAGAAATGTTGTTTTACATTCCTGGGTTTTCTTGAATGATTATTTTTCCACTCAGTGTTCTTTTACTCTTATAATAGAAAAAGAAAGTGCCACATTTTATCATTAATGGGTTGGCTAAATATTTTTATTACAAATAATAGGAAAGTCTTTGTTAACAAATATAGATGCTATAAATTTTTAAGAACGCCACATGAAAAAATCAGCTGTGGTGTATCCTTTATATTTTTCCAAGCTCCTAATGAAATAACATGTAACTAAATATCTTGTAATTCTAGTAAGTCATCCTTCCAAATGTGTTTCCTCTTGCTTTCCCTCTATTACTTCTTGATCTCAAAGTAAAAAAATAACCAAAAAATTTATTTTGGAGCCCTTCGATTTTTATTATTATTTTTAAAAGAGTCCTTGAAAAGAGCAAAGAAATGTTTTTGCTACATTGATTCAAATGTAGGAAGTTTGGGACTGTAAGTACTTATGTACCTTTCAATTACTCTGGTGCAAAGATGGGGCTGAAAAGTTCAGGAAAGTTCTAGGGAACCAGTGAATATGATTAAATAGCAAATTAATAGGTAGAAATAAAATATAAAAATATAATGTGTATAATGCACTGTCACTAAAGAACTGACTATAGAGGAGATTTGAAACCAGGGTAGAAATATGTAAATAACCTAGAGGAAATAAGACAACTTTACCTTGAAAGAGTCCATGGTAGAGACTGATAGGAAAAGTTACAATGCAATCATATTTTAAAACAGAAAACATGTCAAGAAAAATCTCAGACAGATAGTGAAAAAAATGGGACATTTAGGAAGTTACAGTTATGGTCTCCTTTTAGATTTAAGAAAGAAATATTCATAGAACATGTGTTTCTACCAAGGAAAAATGGTCAGGGGGAAAGGACATAAGATTCTAGTTTGAATTCTTGATCTATCATTTACTGTACAACAAAGGTATATTAGATTCTCATTTATAAGACTGTATTTTTAATTTAGTTTTTTCATAGGTGTCATTGTAGCAAAAATACTGTTACCTTATGTAAAGTGCTTTGCAAAATATAAAGATGCTTTCAAATGCAGGTACAACCTTACAACTCAAAATAAGATTCTGGATTTTGACAAGATACCCAAGTTTCATATGCACATTCAATTTTGAGATGCACTGGATTAAACGGGGAAGGGATTGTGCAATGGGAGTCGTCTTTAATATTGGAAAGAGTCAACTTTAATTTAGATTGATAATATTTGAGCAAAATGCCTAAACTTTCTTAATCTTTTTTTTTTTTCATCTATAGATCTATTAGAGGGAACCATTTTGGAAGTTCTGTGAAGTGCTTTCAATGGCATTGATTTGTGTGTAAAAATCAATTGTGACATATTTTCAATGATAGGAGTTCACTTTGGTTAATGATTTATATTTTACTGTATGTTTGTTTAGAGTATTTCTATGATATTACTCTCAGTCTTCTTCCAACTGGCACACTTCCTTGAATCATGAAGAAATGGGAATTTCCTACACCCTGTAGCTGATCTGCACATATTTCAGAAAATGTGAGTTGTATTAGCTACTAGCAGAAAAAAATCACAAGTGTACTAGCGGAAAAAATAGCTAAAAGTCTTTTGGAGTGGACTGTGTTTGAATCTTCCATAAGCCCTGAAAGAAAATCTGAGTAGAATCAGAACTTACAAAATCACATAGGAAAATCAAACATTCTAATTTCAACTATTTTCTTCATGAATATCAGTTAGTTTAAATTCTCATTTGTTTTCTTTCTTAGGGTCCATTCAGTATGTGACAAATAGATACTTTGTATATCATCACCAGGGTTTTGTCTTTCACAAGAAGAGCTGCTAGTCATGCACACTTAGTACCGTAAAGGAAAGAAGACCCTTATCAATTTCCCTCAGATATTAATTAGATAGCCAAACACCTGGTTGCCCCTATGATTCCGTATGGTCTATAGTGGTATGGTCTAAGAAGCCACATGTAGATAACATGTTCACTGCAGGTAACAGCTTGAGAGCACGTATTAAGACTGAGGTTAAGAAATAAGAAAACTGTGAAGGATGCTGGTAAAAATCCTGGGTACTTTTTGTCTGAAAGGTTCTCTTAGACTTTATATCAGACAGATAGGTAATATAGAAGGCCTAGGTCTCCTTGAGACATGCCCACTTGACCATGACACCTAGTTGATAACAGTGACAAGTTAAATTGAACTTGTTTCTCCTTGGTCCAATGTGCATTTCCTTCCTAATTCAGCCTCATTTCTCTTTTGTAATCCAACTCCTGGTTTCTTTTAGCTGTCTGCTACTGACCTACAGGATCTGAACATGGATTTTAAATTATGTGCCTTTTACTGATTTTTATGTTTTCCACCCTATTCTGGACAACCCCAACCCAAGCCTGCTAACTTTCGTTCAAGCTTGCTGGAGCTTTCTAATCACTGAAAAGATGAGAATTCAGTAGCTTATTAAGGAATAATTTGCATGCTATAAAGTTTACCTATTTAAAGTGTAGAATTCAATGATTATTAGTATATTTACAGCTGTGTAACTATCATCATAATCTAATTTTATAACATTTTCATCATCCCTCAAAGCAACCTTATACCCATTAGCCATCATTTTCCATGTCACCATTGCCCAGCCCTAGGCAACCACTAATGTACTTTCTGTCTCTATAGATTTGCTTATAATTTTTGATAAATGATTTAAACAGTCCACTGAATGATCTCTAATTTCTCCATATAAAGTTAGTTACTTTCTAATAGAATCTGGAATATTAGCAATTAAAAATTTATTTTGCTGTGTATATGTATATTTCAAAGTCCAATTATCCATTATCAAACTATTTAGACAAGTTACATTTTGTTCTCTTGTATGTTTCCTTTATCCTTTAGCAGTGAGAGAAGAGTCATAGTGGTAAAACCAAGAAAATATGTGGTATCAGTGATTTTACTCTTTCTCATCTCTCAACTTTTATTTATTTTTATGGGCCCCTAAAGAGCCAATTCTTGGTCTTTAATTGGCCAGGCTCATTTCTTACATCCCACCACTAGGACTTGTCACCAAGGAGACATCCCTCTCCAGTCATACACATTTCCAACCCACATCAGACTATAATTACACTAGAGGTCCAGTGCATGAAATTTGTGCACTCCGGGGGGGTCCCTCAGCCCAGATTGTGTCCTCTTGCAGTCCAGGAACCCTTGGGGGATGTCCAACTGATGGCTTAGGCCGGGGTGGGGGGGAGCGGGCTCGCCAGCTGTGAGCCCAGCTTCTGGCTGAGAGGCGCTCCCCTGTGGGAGTGCACTGACCACCAGGGGGAAGCTCCTGCATTGAGCATCTGCCCACTGGTGGTCAGTGAATGTCATAGCAACTGGTCATTCCGTTGTCAGGCCGAAATCTGTCTCCGACATCCCCAGAGGGGTTCCAGATTGCGAGAGGGTGCAGGCCAGGCTGAGGGACCCTACCAGTGTGCGATTGAGCCAGGGAAGGACATGGGAGGTTGGCCAGTGGGGAGGGACTGCAGGATATCTCCAGGGCATGTCCAGCCCATCTAGCTCAGTCCTGATCAGCCGGACCCCAGCAGCAAGCTAACCTACCAGTTGGAGCGTCTGCCCCCTGGTGGTCAGTGCACATCATAGGGAGTGGTTGAGAGGCTTTAGCATATCATTAGCATATTATGCTTTGACTGGTTGAACAGCTGTCCAGATGACCGGACACTTAGCATATTAGGCTTTTATTATATAGGATAGCTTTTTGCTTGCCATGAATGGGAATCAAGGTGATATAGAATGAAATAATTTACCAGAGTTTAAGTGACCACAAGCATATACTGGTTTCATGCTGATAAAACTAAATTTTTGTATAACTAATGAATTAATCTCAGTATATAATAGAGCAACTTAGGATGATTACTCCAATTTCAATAATGAATAAAATGTATTGTGCACCTATTTTACAAATTTGGGGGTATTTGACTAAAAGTAACAGAAACAGATTGAAGAAAGCAAAGTATGGAATAGGGGCTGATTTATTAGAAGGAGAGGGATGAGCTCAAGAAATTTAGGAATAAGCTGAAGAAATAGTTCCCAAAGTGGACAGACACTTAAGCAACCTTGGAAATCTTGAAGTGAGGAATTCATGGAGGGTATCTTTAGGGTGCCAGAGTCAAGATGAGTAAATTGCAATCTTGTCTGCAGTATCTGCTTATAAATCAAACTCCAGGGAGAGCATATCTGATTAGCTCAGGTCTCATTCCCACCTTTCAGCCAGAACTGGCCGAAGCACCTGGATTGACTGCATCAGTAAGACTGCATTCAAAGACAGGTGGTGACATTTCTGAAAGCAAAAACGGAATGCTGTTTCTGGAATTGGAGTAAAGAAATAAATGTCAGGCTCTTAATAACCAACATACTAGTTAGTTTTCAGAACTTTGTTCTGGGCACTGTTTCAACCACTTCCAATTAGTTACTCATTAAATCCTCATAATAATCCTATATGGTAGGCATGATTATTATCAATTCCAATTTATAGGGCTAGGGTTATAGATCAACTTTCCTGAATTCCCACAGCTAATAAGAGAACAAGGAATGATTTGAACTCGGTCAATCTCCCAAGTCCTTGCTCTCAATCTACACTAGGCTACCTCTCCCTGAGCATGAGGATTTGCAGCACCCATATATTTTCTACCATATTATACTACTTTTCTTTATTTTTCATATAGTGGTGAGCATTTCCATTATATTAATGACTTAAAATGACACCTAGATAAAGCCAACTTCAGATCTCTATGTTGTATTTTCCCCTAAAAATATTTTAAAGCAGTCTTTTCCTTCTGCAATTATGTGAGTTTCTTTCAATAAGAAGACAAATGCCAGTTCTCAGAGGAATGCTGTGTGAATAAGACAGACTCTGAAAAACTGAAGCAAGATGCTATTTGCATCCCGTCTCTCATTTTCCCCCTTTCCAATCTGCCTGCGGTTCTACAAAGCAGCATTTCTCTCATTCTGAGCATCCTAGGACTTAATTCCAATGCAGTTCTGCCTAATCACTAGTGAATCTAAGATCGCTCTCGTGGCCCATCTGTCTGAGACCTAAGAGGAAAAGAATACCTTTATTTTCTCAAGTGACTGCAAAAGTAACAGGCTAATTCTCCATTTTGTTTATATCATATAAGTTTAAAGCCCAAATACAGACATTAAGTCCTTTTCTAAATACATCAGATTGAAGGCATTTTTATAAAACTCATTTCTCTGAAAAAAAATTATATTTTAAAATGACAGGAAGGTGCAGGCTTTGTGGAGAGGATTTTTATAATCTGCTACTTTTGGTCAGATCTCATCCATGAAGCAGAAACCTGACTTGTGGTGAATGTGCTCTAAGCATCCTTTTCTAGCAGCTGAAATCTTTCCAGCAAGAATGTAAAGTAGTTGCCTTGACCACTCATTCTTCAGGGGCTGACATGACAGGTGACAGGTGGCTTGCCATCCCAGAGAAAGACAGCCAAGGTTATGGACAATTCCATGAGTAGTGGCTACATGACTCCACTTTCCTTCTGACTCAACCTCATACTGCATAATGGTTAAGTGTGGCTTCTGAGGACAGAGGGCTTGAGTCCAAATTCTGGCTCCCCCACTGTCTAGCTGCATGACCTTGGGCAGGTCACCTGTCTGTGCTTCAGTGCCCATCTGGGCTTCTTTGAGGATGAGATGGGATCGTCTATGCCTTTGGAACTGGAAAGTGATTGCTCTATCAGGCATCACAGTGTGTCAGTAGGAAAGGTGAGAGGATCAACAGTGCACAATGCATAGACGTTCTTGGGAATAGAAAGGAATTTTATGTTTACTCGCTGAGCTCAGTTTCTTCACAAATAAAGCATTATAGTTGGGGCTGCACAAAACAGCTCCAGAACAATTAATGCCATTTATCCTTATGTTGTCAATAAAGAACTGTCGATCTAGAGCAGCGATTTTAGCCTTTTTCATTGTGTGGCACACATAAACAATTACTAAAATTCTGTAATGCACCAAAAATATATTTATGGCTGATCTGAGGAAAAAATGCACTATTTTGTTTGATTTACAAAAAAGATAATAGTGATTACTTACCCTTTTTGTTCCAACATGAATTTTGTAAAAATTAGGTAGTGCGGTGAAGGCCTGGGGAGGGGTCGGGAGCAGTGAGGAGGGGGCTAATGGGTGGGAGGAGGGGAAGGATATTTGTAATACTTTCAAAGATAATAAAAATAATTAAAAATCATGTGTTTATACTTGTATATAAGGATTTCTGGTACCAAAAATTAACCAATTATATGCAACCTTATTATGTAACCATGACCAATAAGATGCAACTCTATTTTATGACCTATATATTTATGGTTCAAAACAGGGCATTCACACCAAATGGCTATTGTTGTGTTGGATGTTGTCATTTTTTTTATTTGACAATCTGAGGGAAGGAGGTCAGTGCCCCTGACTAAATAGTCAGGTGTTGCATGTTTTAAAAATTCTTGTGGCACACCAGTTGAAAATCTCTGATAGAGATCTGATAAAAAGCAAGACAGGGACAGATGAGTAGAAAGAATGCCCTGGATTAAGTATATTTCTATCTTTCTTTAAAAATATATTTTTATTAGCCCTCTGTAATCTGGCTCCAGAACTTGCTTGAAGTGGCTACTGAATAGGTAAGGAAATGTACAAACTCTATCTAGGTGAGATCAGGGATTTCATATGCATATTGATAGTTCTCTAGCTCACATCTATGTCTATATATTTTATCTATAGTGGGGGTTTAAGGGCATATTTTTAAAAAATCAATAAACAAGTAAAGAGTTCTTGGCACAAGGGACTTGGGTAGGCATCCAGAAGTCTGAATCTGGCAGTTATGGGCTTGGACATGCTGGCCAAGGAAGCAAGGCTGTCAGAAGGACAGAGGCAGGGATGTGGTCAAAGTACAGGTCCAGGAGTAGAATGGGCATCTAGCCATAGGGGAGCTTTGATATGTTGTGCAGCTGTTATGTTGTGAAAATGTACGATCTGACTTGTTCTGGACAACAGCCATTTGAAAAAGAAATTATCTTGATGTTCAACATGATGGCATTGAGGTTTATAAGTTATTTTCTGTGTGTTATGGACTGAAGTGTGTGCCTCAAAATGAATATTTTGAAGCCAATGTGATTGTATTTGGAGATAGAGCTTTTAGGAGGTGATTAAGGTGAAATGTGTTCATAAGGGTGTGACCCTATTCCAGAATAATCGGTGGTCTTACAAGAATAGAAACACCCCACAAGTGAGGACACTGAGAAGAAGCCATCTACTGACCAAGAAGAGGGCCCTCACCAGAAATCAAACTGGCCAGCTTCTTGACATTGAACTTTCCAGCCTCCAGGTCTGTGAGAAAACAAATTTCTGTTGTTTAAGCCATACAGCCTTAGGGTGTTGTGATAGCCTCAGCTGATTGATACACTCTAATTATAAATCATTAATTGATCAGGATTTGTGGTTCAAATTGACCAGGTGTGAGGATAGGAAAAAGCAAATAGACTTAAGACCAGGAAGCTACAGAATAGACTTGTGCTATTAGGTTGGCTTACACAAAAGTGAAATAAATGGAAATTGGCCATTGGTTATAGGATAAGGTCTCTGTTCCTCCTGGAAATTGCTCTTTTCTGTAGGAGATGAAACCTGGCAGGTACTATTCCCTCAAAGGAGTAAGGGCTCAGAATGGCCAAAGGAGGCAGCAGAGAGCTCCAGTGAGGGGACCTCTTGGGAGGTAGCCTACCCTAACATGGGCCTGTTTTTATTTCATAAAGAACAAAGCCTTCTAATTCTTAGCAAATCTATTGACCTTTTAGCTGTGGTTCTGCCACATAATGCTAAGGTTCTCTCAATGAAATCAAACCAGATATGCACACAGTACAAACATGACATGATGTCTATTTTCTGAAATGTAATCAATGCAGTAACATCCCTGGGTTCACTGTGATTTGGGGGTTTCTCCTGAAAGACACAACTCCATTTATTATTCAAGGTAAGCACAAGGTGCCCAGAGAAGAACTAAAGTGTCTTCCCAGTCTGATAAGCTTAAATAATTTCCCTCTCAATCAGTCACTTAGAGGATGTACCTGACACTTCATAATTTTTTGGTGATAAAGTAATATTACCATTTCTTTGATATCCCCTAAGTGATAACTAACTCTTTGTCAATCTGGTTACTTGCTATGCATAGGAATGTGATGCCACCTTCATAAAATCCCCTCTATGAAGCTCTAAGGACCTCTTCTACAGCATAATGAATGAAATATTATTTTTATGGTTTCCAGCCAAAATTGAAAGCAGCAATGCTAAAATGCCACAGAACAGTTGCTTGCAAGATTTCCAGAACAGTCTTGGCAACCAAGCTGCCTGGGGAACTTGGATATGAACTTGAATACCAGCTTGAATGTGTTTCCTTTAAACAAAGAAAAACTTGGAGTTCTATACATCAACCACAGTGATAAATAAACCTAGAGCTTCAAATTCTGTGACATATTAAAATGGGACAAAGACAATGGCTCAATGGCAATGAGAATAACCAGACTGAGGATAAAGTAAAAACTGCTGCATTACAACAGATATTTCCCATCACTGTCTCTGCTCCCACATAACTCACTATTATACAACTTCTAGATTGATTTTCCTATACCATAGCTGTGGTCATTTCCCTCACCTCTTTAAAATGCTTCAATTGCTTCCCGATGTCTACTAAATAAAACCAGCAATCCAGATCCCTTGCCATCTGGCCCCAAACTACTTTCTAACTACCACCTCTCGCCAAATTCTCTTTCACCGTTCAAACATCACCAAGCCTAAGACTGCTCATGAGTTTAAAATTATATTTCAATCATTCTTCCTGAAAATATCTGTCACTTTTTTTGGTCAACCACAAACTTATCTCAGACACTCAATTCAATGACTTCTTTAGTATATGGGGTACCAAATGCAAAACTCTTCAGAATCCAGGTTTAATGGATTAAAAAAAAAAGGCATGAAGGGAGGGGGATTGAAGAGCTGAGTAAAAAGGTGAAGAGATTAAGCAAAAACAAACAAATAAACAAACAAAAACTCATAGACAGACATCAGTATGGTGATTAGCAGAGGGAACCAGGGGTCGGGGGAGGTAAAGGAGGGTAAAGCGGGGAACAAATGATAATAGAAGAACACTTAACTTGGGATGGTAAACACATAATACAATAAACAGATGATGTATTATAGAATTGTACACCTGAAACCTATATAATTGTAATAACCAATGTCAATCCAATAAATTAAATTAAAATAAGATAAAAAATTTAAAAAAGTGTGATGGTTACCTTAGGTTGAGCTGCTATAACAGATATCACAAACTGAGTAGTTTACACAAGATAAATTTATTTTTTATAGTTTTCGATGCTTAAAATCTATACTCAGGGTGCCAGAAAGTCAGGTTCTAGGGAGGGTGTTCTTCTGGTCTTTAGACAGTAATAAAGTCATATAATGAAGAATATCTTGGTTGTGCTCACATTTTGACAATTATGAATAAAGCTGACATAAACATCTGTTTCCAGAAGTTTTATGTGTGGACACAATTTATCAACCCATTTGAACAACCATTTTGCATTCCCACCAGCAGTGAATGAGAGTTCCTACTGGCCATTCTAATTGGGGTGTAATGCTAGCTCATTGCATTTTATTTTGCATTTTAAAAAAAAATTTAAAAATATATTTTATTGCTTTTTTACAGAGAGGAAGGGAGAGGGATAGAGAGAAACATCGATGAGAGAGAAACATTGATCAGCTGCCTCCTGCACACTCCCTACTGGGGATGTGCCCGCAACCAAGGTACATGCCCTTGACTGGAATCAAACCTGGGACCCTTGAGTCCGAGGGCTGATGCTCTATCCACTGAGCCAAACCGGTTAGGGCTATTTTTCATTTTAATTTGCATTTTATTTTTATTGATAATATATGATGTAAAGTTCTTTTCATATACTTGTCATCTCTATATCTTTTTCAGTGGAGCATCTGATAAAGTCGTTGGACCATTTTTTAATTGAGTAGTTTGTTTTCATATTGTTCACTTTGAAGGCTTCTTTCCATATTTTGGACAATGATCCTTTTTCTGACTTGTATTTTGAAAATATTTTCTTCCAGCCTGTGGCTTGTCTTTGGATTCTCTTGGCATTGTCTTTCACATAGCAGACAAGTTTAATTTTTAAAAATATTTTTTGAATTGATTTTAGAAAGAGGGGGGGAAGAGAGTGAGAGAAAGAGAGGAAAGAAAGGGGGGGAAGAGAGAGAGAGAGAGAGAGAGAGAGAGAGAGAGAGAGAGAGATGAGAGAGATGTGAGGGATAAACATTTATCAATTGCCTCCTGCACATGCCCCGACTGGGAAAGAACTAACAACCTGGGATGTGCCCTGACTGGAAATTGAACCCACCACATTTCAGTGTATGGGGGTGATGCTTCAACCAACTGACCAAGGTCAGACAATTTTAATGAAGTCTACCTCATCAATTATTTTTTTCATGGATCATGTTTTGGTTTTATATATAAAAAGTCGTCTTTATACCCAAAGTCATCTAGTTTTTTATTTTTTGTTTTACATTTAGGTGTGTGATCTAAATTTTGTGAAGGATATAATTTTTTTGAGTTAATTTTTGTGGACGGTATAAAGATATGTGTCTAAATTCTCATGGTTTTGTTTTTGTTTTGTCTTTTGTTTGTTTGTTTGTTTGTTTTTGCATGTAGTTGTCCAGATGTTCCAGCATCATTTGTTGAAAGTCCATTGTATTGGCTTTGCTCATTTGTCAAAGATCAGTCGACCATATTTATGCAGGTCTACTTATGGGCTCTCTATTCTGCTCCATTGGTCTATGTATTTATTCTTTCACCATTAATACACTATCTTAATTATTTTAGATTTACAGTAAATCTTGAAGTCAGGTAGTATCACTCTTCCAACTCTGTCCCTCTCCTTCAATATTGTGTTGGCTTTTCTGGGTCTTTGCCTCTTCATGTAAACTTTAGAATTTGTTTTTATCTACATGATCTTTTTCTTTTAGTGATTATATTTTTTTTAAAAAAATATGTTTTTATTGAATTTTAGAGAGAGGAAGGGAGAGGGATGCTGAGATAGAAACATCAATGAGAGAGAGGAACATCATCAACTGGCTGCCTCCTGCATGTCCACCACTGGGGACTGAGCCTGCAACCCAGGCATGTGCCCTGAGCAGGATTCAAACTGGTGACCTTTTGGTTCCTGGGTCGACACTCAACCACGGAGCCATACCAGTTGGGCTAGTGATCATAATGTTAATGACCAATTTCTTTTAATGAGCAAATATTTAATCATTTATGTGAAATCTTTTAATATTTAAATGCTATTAAATGATACTATTAAGAAATACATTAGTTGCAGTGGCTTTGACACTTAGTTAGCTGCAACTGCATTTCTCAGAATGCCCTTTCCTATGTGGCTTTATGTTAGCGCTGGCCACAAGAGAACTTTGTGTGAGATTTGGAAGTTGAAAGTGAAGCAGTAGTCAATTTTAGTTTCTGAACATTGGCCTCCTTGCTGATCTGGCATAATAAGTATAACCTGTGAGCTCATGTGCTTGGCATAGGACAGGGTTCAGACTTCTGTCTCCTCCAACTCACACTAGATCTTCAAAAGCTTCAAGTCTAGACCCTAGTGTATGTGCCAGTTTGTGGTCAAAGGCGCCAGCTACCATAGAAGGTTTGGAGAGAGGGAGACAGACACACATTTCAGTTTGCCCTTGTGTGTTTCTGTTCATCAACAAGAATGCCAGTATTTCATTATTTTAGCACACTTCAGGTCCAACTTTCTTCAAATGCTCTCCTGGCTGACCTATTGCAACTTCGGATCCAAGCCCAGATGCAGCGCCCATAGCCTTTCATAGATCTTTCCACCAGCTCCCATGGGTGTGTAAGGTTGAATCTCCATAACGAATTCCTTATTCTGTGTAACCATTAGGGTTCTGCTTCTCTAAATGAACCCTGATTAATATATGGACAAACACGTCTCTGAGCTGAAACTTGCTTAAGAAAAGCCAGAAAGCAAATGTCCTCTCAAATAATGTCTTCAAATATATCCTCAACTGGAAATAATTCCTCTTAAAACTCATAGGTTTGTGTAGCATTTAACACATTATACTGTTTATTACATACTTCTATATATATTTTATCTTCCTTAATATATTTCAATTTATTTACATCTTCCCCATTTCTTGTCTCCCTCCTTCTATCAAATACTTTACTTAAGAGAACAACTGCTATTTATCCAGTGCCTTTCAACTATGTTAAAAAAAAATCTTACTAATGGCATTTCATACATTTCCACAAATTACACTGATTCTGTAGATTAGATATTATAATACTTATGATGCTTTTGACAATAAAAAGCAAATTCTGGCTTCGGTAATAAAAATATTTAATTTCTTATATGAACAGAAGCCTGCAGGTTAAGCAGGCATAGGGAGCAGCGTGTCAGTCACCATCTTAGCTTGACTCCTTAGTCATTCTCTTGGTTCTACAGTTCTATAAATCCTGTTTGTTGGCATTGTCTTTAGACCAGGAGGAAGGTGGCTGCATCTGTGTTATGAGTTCTCTGTTATCTACAAGGTGACCTTCTTGAACAGAATGCAAGACATGCCCAGGCTGATTCTTGCTCACAGGACCTGCATCTGGTCCACAGGAACCCTTGTGCCCTTTGACCTATGAATACCATCAAGCAAGCCTCTGGGCCTTATCTTCCTTAGGTATCAATCAAACATGAGTCTCCTATGCCCACAACTGTAGGGAACAAATATCAAAGTTTTTGCCTGGTTACTTTGAAGCCTTTCTTGTTAGACATGCAGTGGGAATAACATTGTCACCACTCTGCCACAAAGGAGGGCTGGCACCCACATCTCTCTCCAAAGCATTCTCTTCTTAATCTCCTTTTACTTGTTCAACTTCTCTAACATGGATAGGCTAGAAGTGTGGATGATGGTCATTAACGTGTCATGTAACTGTTTGTTTTTTTCACAACTTCTTTTCAAGTCCCAGCCTAGATGATCTGGCAACACATATGTGGCAACACAATATGTCCTATTCCCTTGCTCATTCACATGAAACTGAACCAAGCAAGTCATATCTTAACATATATGCATGCAATATAAATTTTGCTCAAGAAGACATGTTACAAATTTGTAATAACCTGAATAGCTTTCTTTAATATGGTTATCCAGGTATAATTATATTTGATATTGGGGGAAGGCTTTTTATTTACTTTCTTATTAAAATAAGAAAGGGGTTCTCTTTTACTCATTCAACAGATGGTCTTACAAATAAAAGCAATATGCAAATATGGAAGGCATACAAGATTTCACGTATTGATTTGGTACTCAGATATTTTTTGGACTCAAAATAATAATAGGTACGACTTTTTTTTAGCAACTACTATATGATAATTAGTTTTCTATGCATTGTTTTAGTTCTCGCAATAATCTTGTAATGCTATCTATCCCGTTTTACAAAAGATGAAAACTAGTCTCATTAGGTTTAAAGATCCCACACATAATTACTTAGGTATTAAGAGATCAATTCAGAATTTGATGACATATGTTTGATTTTAAAGACAATATTTTTTATTATATACACTGCTAAATCCTTTAAAGTTCATGCATCAAAAATAATCATTTGAAAAAGTTTCTATAGTATATATTTACATAATACATCAATTTTCAAAGCTCACATGTTTCACATTTCCTTCATGAATTAGGCAAACGAATTAATTAACTTTTCTAATTATCAGATGTAAGTGACTGAGACACATGCCAAATAATTAACGTGCCCAGCCAAGTCAACTGGTAACTGGGTCTGATAGTTACCTAGGGGAGGAATTAGGCAGAACAGTATGGGGTAGGTTGTGGGATCAGATATGTACAGTTAAATCTGAGCTGTGTGACTTAACTCTTAATTACCATCTTTGTGCTTCAACTTCTTATCTGTATAAAGAATTGCTATTCATGCCTTCTGATTGGGAATTGTAAAGGCTCTGTCCTTTACAACACAGAGCTTGGCACATAGCAGGTACTCAGAAAAGTTTAGCTTTTATATTACAAACTTTAGTGCTTATAGGACACTCTGCTTTAGAGAAATTCATTATTATGCTTCTTTCTAGTAAAAAATTGTCAAGAAAAAAGATATATGCAGACAGTATATACTATGTGTATTTATTAAAGTCTATATTTTCAACTTTTTATACAATTAATTATAAGCATATATCTGATTTTTCTGATGCTTTATTGCCTATGTTTCAGATAATTACAGGTTTGACTACTTAATTTAATCTTCAACCAAGGATATTCTTTCCATTGATTTTTTAGGGAGAGTGAAAGAGAGAGGGAAAGTCAGAGAGAAACATCCATATGAGAGAAACACATCAATTGGTTGCCTCCAGCAGGAGCTCTGACCAGGGCCTGGGCCAGGGAAGAGCCTGCAATAGGTACATGCTCTTGACCGGAATCAAACTTGGGACCCTTTGGTCCACAGGCCGACGCTCTATCCACTGAGCCAAACCAGCTAGGGCTAATTTTAGAATTTCTGACATCACTTTTGATCTAATTGATATAGTTTGGGTAATCTATCAGAGGAGACAAAAACAATTTACTTTCTATGACAGTTTTTGAAAGAGTTGGGGTGGGGCTCTGGGCAATGATCAACAAGAACCTAGAAATTTCTCACTCTAGGGATTTTCAACCTAGTGTGTTTTTCTTCCATAAAAGTCTTGTCTAATATAATACACTTCTTTTTTCATCTGTAAACCCATTATTCTGCAAAATTTATAGCACTTTTGTGCATCCTTTTTTCATTGTTACACAGGAACATTTGTTTGCAGTAATTATACAATTTGCATTTTTAAGAGTAAATTGCAATCAAGAAAAAATTATCATACAAAGTGCTGTGTGTGTAATCTGGTATCTGCAGAGTATAGTTTTTGCTTTTCTGATTTGCACACTGGATCTACCTTAGAAAAACAGAGAAGAAAGAAGAAAGACAAAACAGTTGCCAAAGAGATTAAACCAACATAGCTTCCCTCATAGATAATTTTTGTGTGTGTGTCTAAAATTAGAGGAGATAGAATATTTGTCCACATGATTGGGGAGAATTCTTGCTTGCTTTCAGTTTTACACAGTCTCTCCTCTCTTCTTTATTTCTGTTCTTTTTTGTTTGTTTGTTTATTTGTTTGCTTGTTTGCTTCTATCTTAAAGTATGTGTGTGAGTCACTGTCTCAGAGAAATGTTAACATCATATGTTTATTCCTGGAATCTTTAAGGCATAATTGGTGGGGAAGAAGAGAAAAAATGATGTTAGCTTCAGGACTAACATGTAAGTAATCTAATAGGTGAATAGTCCCTAGTTACAGTCAAATGAAACCAAAACCACCAGAATAAAGAAAAATAAAACAGCAACACCAGAACCTTGGTAAAATGAATATATGTAAAGAACAACAAATGAGTCTTCAGGAAGTGGTGTCCTTTCTTCTGTGTATGTGCAAATTCTGTACTTTCTTCATGCAGAAATTCACTTATATGCTATTGAGTCAGCATAGAATAAGGCTGTTTATCCCACAAATGATACTTTTTGTGGCTAAGTTTTTTTGACCATCTTAATGACAAATTTTTATATAGCCAATGGAATTGGTCATGCAATTGTACTGAGTTAGTCATTTAAAATATCAAACGCATTTCGAGTGATTTTTGCACTATTGTTTTAGCTTGAAGAAATCAAGTTTATTTTTAATTTGAAATTGATTTATTTTTAATTACTTGCATGCTGAATTCAATAGTTTCATATACAGTCTTAGACAGTACTGTTTCCTTGTGATCTGGAATTCATGATATAAGAAACCATGAGTGCCCAGCCAGCATGGCTCAGTGGTTGACCTATGAACCAGGAGGTCACAGTTCAATTCCCAGGCAGGACACATGCTTGGGTTGCGGGTTCAATCCTTAGTGTGGGGTGTGCAGGAGGCAGTCGGTCAATGATTCTCTCTCATCATTGATGTTTCTATCTCTCTCCCCATCTCCCTTTCTCTCTGAAATCAATTAAAATATATACATATATTTTTTAGAAGGGAAACCATGAGTGTCATATTATTAAGTCTGATTTTGAACTCCCAGTTGACTTTAAAAGTATAGAGTGCACATGGGAAGACTTTCTGAAATGGTCAGTTACCCTTTCAAGAGTCAATTTAGGAAGTACCAGATTATGAACAGAGCTTCCTATAAGCATGCAATGATGCTATTTGCACTCTATGTTGAAATTACAGGGTAAAGCTTTTACTAAGAAAATTGTACTCATTAAAATGAACATTGAGTATTGCTTGCTAGATTAGAAATGGAGGAGTGGGTTGGTAAGGGACTAAATTTGATGTAAATAAAGTCCTGTGAAGACTATATACAATGTTTTCTTTATATGTGTGGTTGAGAATATGGCCATAATTTTTCCTCTCTGGTTGTTACAGTTTCTATTTCCCATTCTCACTAGGAGTTAAAAATAAAAAGACATGGAGAAAGTAGAACAAGTATTGGGAAATTTTCAAGTGGATTCTAACACACAGCTTGATGCATATTTAATTCTGCAAAAAGAGAACTGCCTTTAGGGGTATAAGTGTAAAACATCATTTCATTGTGGCAATACTATTTTCATGCATGTGTATGAGTTTCCCCAAATCGACTGGAATATAATACCTGCAAGCTTAATTAGACGTGCTGAAAATGTAAATGTTCAGGACTCTCAAAATGCCTAGTTAATTCAGGTCTCACCCAGACTCTATGCTATCTCTTTAACCACATTGTTTTCTAAGCTACGGTGTTCATTTATGAGTAACATCCTCTGAACCTTTTCAAGATAATAACAGGGTATTTGAGATGCATGGTCAGTCAACATCTAACATAAAATCTTAAGCCTCTGGTTTTGAAAGAACAATGGGGATTAATGAGGGTTGTTTTTATAGAGCTAATACAATTACTTGTCAAAAGAGACAAAGGAGAGAATTACTGTTGGTATTCAGGTCAAAACCTGTGTTGATCTATCATGAAAATTGAAACTACTCCAGAGAATAGATAGATTTTGACTTATTTGTGGTCTTAGTGAGGGGAATGAAGTCACAGAGAAGATACATGGATCATAAAGCAAAATCAATATGGATACTCAGTTAAAGAAAAGCATTTTATATTTGTGTCAATTGAAATGGAAAAGGGACTGTTCTAAAAGGAGAGATGAAGCATTCTTGCTTATGAATTTTTATTTTGCTTGTTATTTACTTTATAACGAAATGTCTTTAGCTTTTTTATTTTGAGAATAAACACATTAGAGCACATTTAGCTTTATTATTTCATTAATATTGACCTAGATACCTATATTGAATCACAGAGCTTAATACAATGTGTGCTCCAGAATTTGGATATAAGGATAGGGTTTATTTTGTTTCCTGGCTTTTTATACTAAAATAAAAAAATGGGAGATGAACAAGAGGTTCTTGCATCCACAATATGAACTAAAACCTTGCCTCATAATAAACATTTTAGGGGGAAATATCACAGGTGGACCATGAAGTGATTTTATGTGACAATTCCAGGGAAAGTTTATCTAAAACACTAGTTGCTATGTCCTTTTTAAAATAACTTCTGAAACAGTATGACATGGATTATTTTGAATTAGAGAAAAATCAAAGCTGTGTAGTCCATTATGAAGGAGTGAATTGAAAGCAACATCTCTCCTTATGGCCATAGTATAAACCCTTTTACAGCTTCCATAGTCATCCAATCCAGGAAGAGAGAGGGGACATGAAACCATTTACAACAATTACGTTTAATCATCTCTGTCCCATAAATCATGAATATTCTAATGTTTCATTTCAAGAAAACCTTTGGAAAACTTTCCTATGACAAAGCCATAAAAAATGTAAGAGCTTAATATATGGTCAATTGCATTGATTTTCAATTTGTTCCCTAAGTTCGTAATGTCATATGGTGGAAAAATTGATATGGATTCTGAACCACATATTCTAGTTCAAGCTTCTCCATTTATAAGCGTTGTCATAGTGATTATAATCTCTCTGGTTTTATCACTCTGAATGTCATTGGCTTACAACAACCTACTTATACCAATGTTTGTGTTAGGTACATGAAATAGATAAGGGACTTAACAAAAGAATGTTGGTAATTCCAAATATTCTGGGAAATTGACAGAATCAGGCCTGGGGAATGGGGAATGGGCAGGGATGAGGTAGGCTGGGCAATAGCCAGGACCACAACAAAACCATGCCATAAACAAGCCTAGTTCATACTGAAGACGCTGATTACTGTCTGCCAAAGCCTGGACTGCTTTTATCACTCACTGCCTCTACATCTTTGACACTGTTGGCCCTAGAATTTCTATGTTACTGCCCCACCAGCTTTGCTCCTTAGCAAACATCCAGTGGGAAGTCTGCAGTGGAGTAGTTACTTAGAGAGAGAGTGTCTGGGTAAGTTAGTGTCTGGTGTTTTTCAATTCTGTAGTAGAAGAGAATATGTGATCCCCTGTCATTACCCATATGGTTAATGGGCATACACAGATGGTTGGCTAACTGACACTCATTTCTGTCCCTTTTCCCTTGACCATCTCCTCTAAATATTTTCAACCCAAGCTTCTTTTCGAGTTAAAAGTGGCCATCTGAAATCCTTCTGGCCAATGAGACATATGTTGAATTATGTTGCTGAGTTTCTGGGGATAGTTTTGCTTTTCCTGGTGATCTAGTTTTTGACTTGATGTCATCTCTCCTCTGGCCCCCTTCCTTTGCTTTGAATGTGGGCCTGAGGATGAGAGTCCCATCCATCATCTTTGACTCTAAGGAGAAAGGAGAATTTGCAGAGATGCAAACACTGATAACACTCTAGCTATTGTCTCCATGCCAGCAAAAACAAGGTACAGACTTCTGTGATGTAGGAAAAAGAAACCCCTGTTTGAATTCAAGTTTTTTATTACATGAAACTTCACACATTCTTACTAATACAATGGAGAATTCCTCAGGTCCCGGGCAGCCAATAAATAAATAAATACATAAATAAATGGCATTTCTATTTTAAGCACTAAAACATTTTAAAAGAACACTGATTTACCCAAGTTTACATCTGAAATTGTTATTAAGACTATTTGGAAATCTGGGTCTATGGTGTGTGAGTTGATGACAACTTCTTCCAAATACCTTTGGAAGTCTGATCTGTAAGATACACATTCTTCCTATTAGACTCATGTAGGTTAACATATGGATAACAGTTTATATTTCTTAAATTACTCTCTGTTTCAAGATGAAACACAACCACTGTTTCATCTTTCTTCCTAGCAAATAAGTAGATAGGACCAAATGTAACTAACATATCTTTAAAAAATAAAGTCACATGTGAAGGTAAGGTAATCATAGTAATCTACCTGTCCAAGACTCAGCAAAGATAATCACGGATTCAAGCACTTTACATGATGCTGAATCTGTGTAAAACTTACAAAATTCAAATGCCACAAAACAAACTCAATATATTTAGTTTTATGAGTAAACGATCCAGTCTTTTTGTATCACTGCCAAAATGGTGTTGATCCAAATTCCTATTGAGACCAGACAGGTAACATAAATGAGTGGGTAGAAGGATGCATGTATAGAGTGGGAGAGTGACTGCAACTAAGGGGGATTGAGAACAGACACCCCATCAAAGCAGAAGCCTGTCAGCCCCAGCTGAAATGGCCACTCTGTAATGCCACACACCTGTCAGATCTGAGGGTCAGCAGAAGAAAATTCCATTTCTATGTGAAGTTACTTGTTTTTCAATTTTACTCAATTAAACAATAACTAGAATCTATATCTGGATTTGGGGCCAATAACTTGTGACTTTACCTTACGGAAAGACTTAATCATTGAGTAAAGAACTTGTCTTTTTAGATGGAAAAAAGAAAACTACATTATGGAAAGAACACACATACACACACTGGAAAATAAACACAAATATGTATTTTAAGTATGATATAAAAATGATTCACTGTAAAGAATTTCTTAATACAATAATTATTAGTAAATGTGGATGGGCTTTACTGAATATCCAAAAATCATGTTATATTTTATTTTTATTTTTTTTAATCCTCACTCGAGGATATTTTTCCATTGAGTTTTAGAGAGAGTAGAAGAGAGAAGGAAAGACAGAGAGAAATATTGATGTGAGAGAAGCACATCAATTGGTTGCCTCCTGCACAGGCCCTGACCAGGGCCCAGGCTGCTGGCCTACACTCTATCCACTGAGCCAAACCAGCTAGGGCTCATGTTATATTTTAAAACCCAATTCTTATTTATTTCCTATTAATAACAGAGTAGTGGCTTTATATTTATTTGCTCTTTTATTATTAACTAGTGGCCCAGCGTGTGAAATGGCACACACTAGGCCACCCGTCGCTTCCACGGGAGCCGGCGGGAGCTGGTGGGACCCACGCTGCTTCCACGGAGGGAGGAGGGAGGAAGTTGCTGCCACCACCCGCTGGAGCAGCGAGGCAGGGGGAGGGACCGAGAGGTGCTCCATGCATCTTCTGGTGACCAGTCACGCATGCAGCCCCACCCACCCACGCACACCTGCTGTACACGCAGCCTCCTGCAGGTCAGCCGTTACATGTGAGGGCATGATGACCATTTGCATATTAGCTTTTTATTATATAGGATACAATGCTAGTAACAAATAAACTCTCACACCCTAGTGGCATGTATAACATAGGTTAACTTCTTATTGCTATGACAACTAATGGATACAGAAGTCAGGGATGAGGGCATTCACTTTCTTGCTCTCCTTATGGACCAAGCCTAACATAGCCTCCCCACATTTCAACATGTGCTTTTCCTGGACATTAAAATATACTTAAAAGAAGTGATGGATTTATTTTATGGGCCAAGATTGGCTGTACTATATATTGATTCACTCTATATGCTATTGTTTAGTACTGGGTTTCAATGTCTCAACTGGGATACAAGAACATTTAAATCTATTCAATCTGGACTGTGACTTTCAAGCTATTAACAGTCATACCACAAGGAAGGCAACATGAATATCTAGTGATTACTGTCATAAGTTTCTAGATTTTATTGACTAGAGTATTTCCAGGGGCTTTCTTACTCCAAATATTTTGGCTATATTAGCAGTTAATTTATATAATTTGGGCAAAAAATATGTACTTTACAAGTGATTCTATAGTAATTATACTAAATACTAATGTTTAGTTACTTTAATTGCATATTATTTGCCCAACTATGTCCCATTCAATTCTCTTTGATTCAATTGCTTTTGTCAATATTTTATTAATCACCTGCTATGTGCCAAACATTGTGATGGTTTCATCATGATGGCAGTGGATGGATCACTTGTAGTGGATGGATTACATGTATTGACCTCTAAGATCTCTTTAAACACTACTAAAATGAGAGTGCTTAAGAGTAAAATATGCAAGCCCACTAGGATGTAAAGAATGGAAGGGGGAAACACTGTGAATGAGAAGTGTGAATTTATTTTTGGAAGAGTGATAAACATGTGGAAGCCAAATAACTTACAACACATCTGAAAAGGCTGAAACTTAACTCCCTGAACAGCGTGGGACTCTCAGTCATACATATTGATTTATGTCAATAGAGCAGGAAGGCTTAGAATTTGAAAGTACAAGGACTTTAGAATTTGAGGAAGATACATCATGATAACATCAGAGGAGGATGTTAAAATCTATAAGAAAAGATGCTCCACAAGGTAACTCAGGTAACTTTCATTTTGCCCCATTTCCTCCCATTTAGTGAATTCATTTCTTCACTTAATAGAAAGCATTTTAAAGCTTTCAAATTCAGGGACACAGCAAAACAGGGGGTTCAGGTGAGGCTTTACACAGAAAATGAGTATTCAGTGAAAATCTATTATTCATAAAACAATGACAGCTCATATCCTTTTCTCCTAGTCTGTCCTCACACACCCTCCAACAGGAGAGCAACAGATCTGTTCTTGAAGAGGCTGAGGAACCAATGGAGAAAAACCATAGGCAGCTTTGTCTGGGGTGAGGGGGCTTCCCAGTGAAAAGCCAGCATCTCCCTACACTGAAGTCCACCAGCTAGCAAGTCCTACACTGGCACAAAGAGTTCCAATCAAGAGACAGGCCTCATAAGACATGAAAAGCAAAATCTAACATAGGCGAACAAGAAAAAGTGACCTCATGGGAAACAGAGAATACAGGGAGCAGAAAAAAATCCAATAAAACTATAATTGGTATTCTGAGAGATATAAAGGACTATATTGCTGTTTTAATAAGAAACTATCACTTAACCTCTTTATGTCACATTTGTAAAATGATGCCTTATACTGTGTCTATAAAAGTAACATTAATGAGTATATGTGACATATTTAGAACAATGCCAGACACATAATAAATGATACATAAGTTGTTAACTATTATATTCAAATTAAGAAATATTGTGAATTATATGCTTCTAACTACTTCGATATTTTAGGACTGAGCACAGTATTCATATTAAGTTAATTTACTATCTGAAAAGCAAATCAAGAACACAATTCTATTAGCGCCAAAATATTAAAAGATGTAAACAACAGATGGATGTATAGGACTTGTACACTGAAAAGCACAAATCATTACTGAAGGAAATTAAAGCATTAAGGAAATAAATGGAAAATGCACCTCATGTTCATACATCAGGATATTTAATATTGTTAGGACGGCAAGGCTCCCTAAATTGATCAATAGATACAACACAATCCATATCAAAATCCTGGTTGCTTTTTTCAGGAATTTACTAACATCATAAAATTTCAAACAGAAATGAAAGGAGTTCAAAATAGCCTAATAATCTTTGAAAAAAAAGTTGGATGATTCAAATTTCCTGATTTCAAAACTTATTACAGATCTACAGTAAACAAGACAGTGCAGTACTGGCATACATATAAGCAAAAGATCATTGGACTCCAATTGGCAACACATACTAGCATGTAAACCCTATATTTATGATTAAATGATTTTTGGCAAGGGTGCTGAGACAATTCAATGAATAAATGGACTTTTAAACAAATATTGCCAGAAAAACTGATATCCAAAAGTAAAAGAATGCAGTTGGACCCCTACCTAAAATCAATATCTAACTCAAAATGGATCATAGATCTAAATATAAACACTACAACTATAACACTCTTAGGAGAAAGCATAGGAGTAAATCTTTGTGATACTGGTTCAACAATGGTTTCTGTGACAACAAAAGTGCAATCAGCAACAACAAAAATTAGTACATAAGAATCCATCAAAATTTTAAAATTGTGTGCTTCTGAAGACACAATTTTACAAAAACACAATTTTACAAAATGAAGTAACTTATAAAAACAAAAAAAACAATTTTTCAAATCTCATATCTTAGCAGAAAACTAGTGCCAGAACATATAAAGAACACATTACTCAACAGTAAAAAGACAACCTGAATTTAAAAAAACAAAAGATTTAAATAGATACTTCTCCAAAAATTTTTTTCAAGTGAGCAGTAAGCACCTAAAATGCCTTAATAATCATTAGGGAAATCCAAATTAAAACTATAAGATACCACATCACACCCTCTACAATGGCTAGACTATAACAAGTGGTATGGAGGATGTGAAGTAATTAGAACCTTGTAGCAGGTGGGATTGTAAAATGTTTCAGCAACAATGGAGAATAGTTTGATGGTTCCTAAAACTGTTAAACATATATTTATCATATGACCCAGAAACTAGACTCCTAAATACATATCCAAGAAAATGAAAACATATTTCCATAAAATTATACATTAATGTTCATAGCAGTATATAAACTTGATGAGTGGGCAAATTGAATATGATATGGTATATTCATTTAATGGAATATTATTAAGTAATGAGAAAAAAATAAAGGATACATGCTATAATAAATTACCATGTTTCTCTTTTATTAGTGTAGATGAGAAAAAAATAAAGGATACATGCTATAATATGAATGAACCTAGAAAATATTATGCTAAGTAAAAGGAGCCATTCAGAAAAGATCACATTGTATTATTTCATTTGTATGAAATATTCATAATAGGCAAAACAATACAGAAAGAGAAAAAAAATAGTGTTTGCACGGGACTTGGGGCAGAGGCTAATGGGGAGTGAATCTAATGAGTATAGGGTCTCCTTTTGGAGTGATGAAAATGTTTTAAATTAGGTAGTTATGATGGTTGCACAAATTTGTGAATGTAAGAAAAACACTGAAGTGTACAGATTAAGAAATGAATTTTATGGTACAGAACTACAATAAAGTTAATCTATACTAATAAAAGGGTAATATGCTAATTAGACCGGGAGACCTTCCAGACATTCTTCCATACAAAGCCATGGTGGCGGGGCCAAGGCAGAGGTGGTTAGGGGCAATGAGGCCAGGAGGGGAGGGCAGTTGGGGGTAATCAGGC
>NW_005358567.1:2972389-3015799 GCF_000412655.1 Myotis brandtii | reverse complement strand
AGTTGGGGGAGAGCAGGCCAGTGGGGGGAGGCAGTTTGGGGGTGAGCAGGCCTGCAGAGGGGGCAGTTTGGGGGCGATCAGGCAGGCAGGCAGAGGAGTTAAGGGCAATCAGGCAGGCAGCCGGCAGAGGAGTTAGGGGCAATCAGGCAAGCAGGCAGGGGCAGTTAAGGGCGATCAGGCAGGCAGGCAAGTGAGCAGTTAGGAGCCAGCGGTCCCAGATTGCGAGAGGGATGTCCGACTGCCAGTTTAGGCCTGATCACCCACAGGGATTGGGCTTAAACTAGAAGTCGGACATCCCCCAAGGGGTCCCAGATTGGAGAGGGTGTAGGCTTGGCTGAGGGACACCCCCCAGTGCACGAATTTCGTGCACCAGGCCACTAGTATAAAATAAGTATTAATCTCATTAGAATGATGAACAAGAAAAAAAAAAGGGTTTTAAGAAGGATGATTGGTGAATTGAGTTGAATATATCTGATGGACTCAAACCTCACATCATAAAGGGCCAATTATCTTATCTGCATTCACCATGGACTATAAAATGGGACTGATGATGAAAAAGTGGAGATAGATGCTAGAACTTAAGGGATGAGTGAATTATAAACTATATAGCATTATTAGATTCAGAAAAAGCTTCAATATAATCATCTTTACATATCTCTTGAGTGTACAGCCCAGAAGGAACCCAAGTGATTCATGTTCTAGTTCCCAATTTGCATGTGAATGCATTAGAGTGTGACTATTTTCATCAATGTGTTGTATTTATTCTTTCATTCCATTCCTATATGTATCACATAAACCTGTTATCAATAAGGTAAAAACTAATCATTTGTTCCAAATAATATGCTACAATTAGAACACACTTGGGCATCCTCAATTGCTTTCTTACAATGCAAAATGCTTTCTTAAATGCAAAAATCACATGCAATATTAACACTGCTCTTTTTGTATTTATTATCTTATTAATTTCGGCAGCATTGTGAACTTGCTATAACATGATTTATTAGCTATAGTCTCATGCTACTTGTTTTCTATGATTCCATTATCTTCTTTCTGAATTATGACTTTATTCATTATTTTTCTATCATTTCAATAAATAATTAGATTTATTTCACTGCAAGTCTGTAGGGCCATTTATTCCAAGTGAATTCTTCAAAGAATTATAGGTAAATTCTTTTCTTCTGCAATACATTTTTAACCTACCTTCTTCTTACACAACAAAGATTTCAAAAAAGGTCATAATATTTACAGTATCTATCATATATTATTTTTAGACTTAAAAAGTCATTTGTACTTACTTGGCTATTTCTAATTCTAGTTCTTTAAATAACTTCCTCTTTAAATTATATCTAGAAGACTAATCTGGAAAAATAAAGACTTCAGGTAACTGAGAAGGTAAATGAGGCAAGGTATAGTTTTAAAATAAAATATTGTTAATATTATATATATTATTATCTTCCTCCTCCTCTCCTTCCATCTCCTCTTCCCTCTCCTCCTTTTTCTTTCTTCAACTATCCTAGTATATTCAAACTAGGTAAACTGGGTCCAGAATTTATGTGTGAAACCATATCCAAGCATTGTCTTTAAAGAACAGTCTCTTAATTTGAACCTTAGTTTTTTCTAAGAAATATGTTGGGATGCTTTTCATCAAATACAGTCAGTTCTGCTAGGATGTTGATATTGTTAGATTTTTTTTGTTAATACTATATCAATCTTACCTCTCTATAATACATTCTAAGTATGATTCAGCTAGAGTTATCAGGAAAACTTTTTTTTTCCCTCAAATAGTTCAGTTGGTATTTACTCTTTGGATTCAGTAATTGATTTAACTATTATTGAAAAAATACAGACCAACAAGAAGAGTAAAGTGCTCTTGAAATATATCCAGGTGACTATTCTCTTATGTGGTGGACATTATTTAACACAAACACTTACATAGGGTTTATCATGAGTCAGACACTGTTCTATTGATTTTATTAATTTTTGCTTGGATAATTCTCAAAATAAGGTAGATATTAATATGACCATAACAATTTGGCACATGAAGAAACTGAGGCCCATAAGAAATAAATTAAGTAGTTGTGGAGTGGCCAAGTCATGGTATATACTGCCTCTCAGATGGTTAACTAGGTGCCTCTGCTGGTGGATGCCAGTGTTGTCTCTCCAGAAGGGCTGTCCAATTATACACTTGGCCTATCTTGGGACGGATTAATATTCAGAATTAAAGGACAAGGGCTGAGGGTGTCACATGGCTTTGGACTAAGCATAAATACATCTTCCAGTAGATGGGTTCTCAAACAATCAATTGTCCCGTATCTTCAGCTCAGGTTAACCTAATTGAGCTTTTCCAGGACCTTCGTTAAACTCCCCGGTGCATCTATGAACAGGTAGAGAAATTACAGAAAAGGCTTGGCTCTTGAACAATTCAGTCATAAGCTTAAAAATGCTGAACAATGAAGAAACAGACAGTGATTTCATGATATCTAGCAGAGACTCTGAGATCCTCAAGTGTAAGGATTATTGGTTTATTAATATTTGTGTCTTAAGGACCTAGTCAAGTGACTGATCCATAATAGATTTAGATTAATATGTCATTATGGGTAGTCAGATGCAAAGAAAGAAAAAAAGGAATGGGGAATGGAGGAAGGAAGGAATGGAGGAAGGAAGGAAGGAAGGAAGGAAGGAAGGAAGGAAGGAAGGAAGGAAGTTATCAAGGTCTGTGGTAAAAGGGCTTGTGTCTTATCATCTCTCAAATTGAAGGGGGAAGTCATTTTCCAATTTTCTTTCAATTTTTTAATAATTCCTTTTTATGTGATTTGCATTTATATATATACAACTTACCATACAGGAATTTACATATATTTTTAGATCTCATACTCTTGTCTGGATTCTGTATTACCAAAAGCATTTCAACTTGACTTCATGCATTTTAGTTGCATAGCATTTCCTGCTTTAATGTTTACTGTGTTGGAGTGCCCTTCTATTAGCCATGGTGGGAATTGCTTAATAGTAACAGGATAGCAGTTAGCTCCACTGATTCACGCTAGGGAGAAGAGGGACACAAATTCCTGGAGCGTTATTAATTGCCTTCCGGGAGGAAAAAAATAAAAGATAAAGGATAAAAACAGCAGAAACCACCCTCAGAAAAAGAGCAAGCCTGTGAGGATTTTCACTCCTTTCACAGTCTTTCATAAATGTGTAGATGAGGCACTTAATTTGTGGTCTCAATGTTTTGATCTGATTCCCTGTATTTGCATCTCTGACAATCCAATGTCATTGCCCACGGAATAACCTCAACATAACCACAGGGCTACATGCTGCCTGCAGACTCAGCAGAATGCAAAAGCTATCCAAGGGATCCTGCCCCAGAGGCTGGCAGAACACTAACCTAATGCTCTTAAGAAAACAATCCGTTCATTATTTAAAGCAGCGTTTTTTCTTACTATTGCATAATATCACTCAGCCTAAGGGATATCCCTTCACAATTTAGAAGGATTCCTGCCACCTTGTGACTTTCCCATATTCAAACCCAATAATGGTAAAAACCTGTCTAGTTGAGTCATTAATCTTATACGGCGTGCGTGCGTGCGCTCACACAGACACACACACACAAGCACATACACCACTCATCATGTATGCATGGCCAAAAGGAACATATTGGTACCTGAGAGATAAAAATCCAGGCTGGCTGGCATTATTTCTTTTCTGTACCCAAAATGCTTATCATTTCATCAAACTTTACTTACATCCATCTAGAAAGCTCTTTACAATCAGTTTTTTTCCTTCTTGTTACTTTGTCTCCTCCCTTTGTGTTCAGTCTAGTTCCTTGCACCTCTCCCAGCTCAATACTTGCTTGCTAACGACCAATATACTTGCAGAAGACAATAAAGCACAGTTAAGCCATAGTTAATTTTTCACAAGCAAGGATTCTGCAATAAACTGAAAGTCCCTCGAGTCTTCAACTGTGCTTTTTATATCTAACATGCCATCGACACAACATTCGACCTGGATTTTGAACAAAGTGATGAAGTTTATCTGTCCATATGGCTGTGTTGCAATTCATTTGTAAAGGGCATGGGGAGTAGGGCATCACCGCTTTTTGTACAGTACTTTTTCATAGGCATCAACCGCCTTTACTATACTAAATAGAGAAAGTATTCAAACCTATTCCTAGCTTTAGACAAAGTCCATCTGCTTCATAAAAACCACAGTTGAGTCTCTTTAAAGATGAATGAAAAACTTCATATACTTCTCCACCATCCTTCACTCCTTCCTTCCTAAATGTCTTGTGCCAGGGACTGAATTAATCAATAAGAATGTTATAAATGATGGACTCTATAGACAGGGCTTGGCTTCCCTGTGGCTTCCTGTCTAATGAGACTGCAGGAGAAGTCAATAATATATCATTGCAGAGGGGTGTGCAAACAGCCTGGTGCTCTTGTGAGCCAAAGCAGACAGTAAATGGCAAGGTTAAGAGGAAGGTCCGCAAGCATTCTTCACACAACGCTGGTGGCCTGAACACCTTAGCACCTGCACAGCCATAAAATAACTTCCTAGACATCACAGCCTGCAGAACTGGAAATCCTCATCTAGCTTCTCCATCCATCACCCAGGCCATGTTGCTGTCAGGTATGTCACTGTGGGGATAACTGTTTTACTGAGTAGCCAGCATCTGATCCGAGATGAGAAGAAAAGACGTAGGAGAAAGTGGTTCGTCAATTATTGGCTTGGCCCTTCCTTGACCTGAAGAACTCCTTGGAGTTTCAGGATAATGGCTCTCTGTGACCTGCATGGGGAAGGACTTCTTAAAGAAACTTTGGTCAAAGAGTGTGGGAAGAAACTACAAGGGCAGATGAGTGATCACACAAAGGCATCTGGCCAAGCATTCCTTATGTGATTTCCAATCCTACCTGCGCATGAAGTCTCAGAAATACCCACCGTTTGACATCAACAGGACATAAAACAGCTTTAGAACTTGACACTGAACTAAACCCCATGTGGCTGCCAAGGATATCAGAGTGAATTTAGTAACCAAGTCCCTGTATTCAGGCTCCATCCAAGTTATCTGAACAGGAACACAATGGTAAAGCCAGTTTTACAAATAAAATAGCTGAGACAGTAATATCAAGGTTTATGTTGTTGTTAACTCAGATGAAGTCCATTTCTATACAGTAGCTAGGCTTTAACAAGAGAACAGCTATTTTTGAAACACTCACCTGAAAACATAAAAATACCTAATATGCATTAACTTGTTAAATCTGTAAACGGTTCTATATAATAGGCATTTTATTATTATTTTTTTTTACAAATGCAGAATCTAGAAGCTCAGAGTTTTGTTTCTAAATCACTCAGCTAGTGGGTAATAGACAAGGACATACACTCATATCAGTGAATTCCAGAGTCCTTTTCTTATTGCTACATAAAGCTGCCTCCCTGAAGAGGTATTTAAGTCGTGGCTTTTCTCTCACAGAAGTTAAGATCTTGCTACAGAAATAAGAGCTATAACAGCATAAATCAGCATGCATTTGCTGCGTATCTTTATGGCGATCAGACTATGAGGTTTATAAGAATAATGACAGGATAGTCTCTGCCCTTAAGTAAACCTTCTTAAAATCCAAACCACAATGAAAATAATCACCTCACACGTGTTAGGATGTCTATCATCCAAAGTACAGGATAATAAATAAATGTCAATGAGGACAAAGATAAAGGAAATCCTTGCACACCACTGGTGGGAATATAAACTGGTGCAGCCACTATGGAATATTATTCAGTCATAAAAAGGAAACCCTGCCATTTGCAGCACTGAGGATGAACCTTGTGGAGTTTATGCTGAAATAAGTCAGACACAGAAAGCCAAATACTGTATGGCATCACCTCTAGGTGGAATTTACAAAAGTTGAATTCATAGAGATAGAGAGTAGACGTGGTTTCCAGGGGCAGCGGTTGTGAGGTGGGGGGGTTATGTCAGTCAAATTTTCAATATGGAAATGAGTAAGTTCTGAAGATCTAATGCACAGCATGGAGACTATAGAGAATACTCTGGTATTGTATACTTGAAATTTGCGAGGAGATTACAACTTCATTGTTCTCACCACACACACACACACACACACACACACACACACGCACACACAAAGTGGTTACTATGTGAGGTTATGGATGTGTTAACTAATCTTACTGTGATAATTACTTCACAATATATGTTTATCAAAATATCACCTTAAATTTACACAATGTTACATATCAATTATATCTCAGTAAAACTGAGGCTCCAACCTGAACAAGCACATGCCTTCCCCAAACTCCTCTGACTCCTTATTGGCAAAACAGGGTCAGCAGCTGGCAATAAGGGTGGTTGGTGGTCATAGGCTACACTCAGCATCATGGGTATGTGACCAATGCAGAGGGCGCTGCTCTCAGGACCCCACACTTGGGATTTGATGCTCTGTGACTGATGTCTTCAAATACTTAACAATTTATCTTTAAATGGTGTTTTGTAGTGAAATCCTAGGGGACAAGGGAGCCTGGTTGGAAGCTGACCTTGCTTCCCTAGGACTTATACACAGCTGCCAATTGCCTGCCCCCAGGGGACCATGGGAACCAGCCTACCCCCCCGCTCCCCTGTATAGTTCTTCCCTTGCACTTCAATCCTGGCAGGCAGCTGGGTGGGGACAGGATAAAGGTCAAGGAAAGGTGTATATTCCATACTGTGCTTCTGGCCTGGGTATGGGGGCTACCTTCTCCACCCCAGGTTGGCAGAGCCTTATTTTTTAAAAATATTTTTATTGATTTCAGAGAGGAAGGGAGAGGGATAGAGAGAGAGAGAAATAGAAACATCAATGATGAGAGAGAATCATTGATCAGCTCCCTCCTGCACACCCCCTACTGGGAATCAAGTCCGCAACCTGGGCGTGTGCTCTTGACTGGAATTGAATCTGGGACCCTTCATTCTGCAGGCTGACACTCTATCCACTGAGCCAAACCAGCCAGGGCTGACAGAGCCTTATTGTATTTAACAGGCAACTCAGCAGGGACAGGCCTCTTGCCCACCCCCATCCCCACCTCACCCCCACGTTCACCCCAATGCAGAAATTGCAACCTAGAGGTTCACAGGCCTGCCCCGCATGCACTGGGGCAGCAGATCTCTGAGAAGAGATGCTTTGGTGTGCCAGCTGTTGGAAAGGGGCATCCTGGGAGATCCTGAACCTGTGCTTTGCTCCTGAGTGGTGGGGAGCACTCTTGGGCCCCTGGGAGGTGTCACACTTGCTTGGTGAGTGTCCTGGTGATTGAGAGTATGACATTAAATAGCAAGTGAACATCAACCTATGTTGCAGAAACCCCAGAAATAAAGACAAACTTAAAAAAATAATAATTGTTTAAGCACCATATTTCCCCCTGTGTTTGGAAAAGAGATTCCGCATTTTCAAATTGCACTACACCTGGCAAGGTAGCCGGCCCTGGTTACTATTCACTGATTGCTTAGTATATGCCAAGTAACGGTGTTAAATGCTTACATGAATTAACAGCATTCAACCATTATAATAACTTTGTTGAAGAACTATGATTACCCAAATTTCATGAATAAAGAAACATGCTAGATACAGTAAGATCACCCAGTTATTGAATGAACCATCATCTTTGATCCATGGGACCCTGCAGTCCATATTTTTAGGAACTAAGCATTACAGCTTCTGTCTTGGCCTCTGACACACAGAGCCCCCTTGGCTCCACCACACCAGGATCCTCAATGCCATGGGCAGAATAACTAAACCAGGCCGACCACACAGGGCGGATTAAATGCTCCTGATGTTCACAGAGGTGGGGAGAGGGCAGAGCTCTTGTCCACAGAAACACCTATACACAGAGCAGAGCATCTGTTGTTTTTTTTCACTCAAGATTTATACTTTCTATGCATTTAATAAGGCAGTCACTCTGTGTTGGCTGACCCTTTTGTGGTTGTTGTTGTTTTCTCTTAGAAAATCTGTATTTTAGGGTCAGGAATCCTCATATATATCCTGAGCACAGAAGAAAATTTTGAATGATGACTTAAAAACAATGCCAGCAGTTAGGTCTTTAACCATAAAACCTACAAACCAAATATGCATAGATGCATGAGCATTCTTCTTTGATTGGAAGTTAAATGGGTTTTCCATGTCCTTACTAAGAACAGCATCATCGCAACCCAGAAAAAAATAGATGCTACCATCATGTATGAACACATTGGAAATGAAGGGCAGCCCTTGAAAATCACCAATGTGATCAGACATCCCATGGCCCTCAGTGTCTCATGGTGTCTTCTTCCTTAGCCACAAGGACGTCATACCCCCTCCACACCCAACCATTTCTGTTCCACAATGACCAGGATGCTTGTGAACATCTGGCTTCTCATCTCAGTTATTGAAATTTCATTTATTCAGAGAAAATAAATGCAACCCACAAGCTTTCCCTCTCTACTTCTCTGTTCCCCAAAATGCTCATTTATGGAGGAACAGATTTCGGTCTCTAAATGATTAGTCTGTGCTTGGCAGGTGAAGATTGCAGCGCCAGTTACGTTAATGATTTCTGAGGTGACACTGAGGCCTCAGAAGCTGCTTGGCTGAACTAATGAGCATCCCAGCACGATCCTGAACCATTAAAAGGGGGTGTTGTGAGGAGGGGGAAGAGAAATAAATTAGAGACCGCAGCCTCTGGTAAGAATATCATTGCAGGCCTTTAATAGAGTCTGGAGAAGAAAATTAATCACCCATAATGATTGGGGTGTGTGCAAATATTTGATTTAATTCCCCTTATAATTTTTTCTACAGAATGGTGCATGGCATCAGAGAGGGTTGAGAAGCACAACCTGAACTTTGTTTAATCACAGGATGAGCAAAGTGTGGAAGTGATAGAAATTACTGGAATATGTGCTTGGGAAAGGCATTATTTTTCCAATGCACTTGTGGTATTTTGGGCTGAAATTGTATAAAATTCTGCTGGGAAGAATGTCCCTTAGAATTTATGCTCTTAAGTACTGGAGATACTCAATTATCAGTTGGCAAATTAAAATATATTTATATAAGCACTAACCTAATGTTGAATTTTTTGTATGAAAGGACAATTGGAACATATAATTATACGGTCACTGGGCTCTGATATGTGATGGGAATCATCAGAGTAAAAAATACTTTATATATTAAATAATAAAGCTAATAGAAAAAAAAGAGTATTTTTCAAAGAAATCAGTTTTTTTCTTCTGTAAGATTTAACAGGAGAAAGAGACTTTAGAAAAAACGATTACTCATATGAACCATAGAAAATATGAACAAACAAACAAAAAAAACGTGTAACTGTTTATGAAATGTCATGAGCTAAAGAACTCATTCTTGCCCTAGCCGGTTTTGCTCAGTGGATAGAGCATCGGCCTGCGACTGAAGGGTCCCAGGTTCGATTCCAGTCAAGGGCATGGACCTTGGTTGCGGGCACATCCCCAGCAGGGGGTGTGCAGGAGGCAGCTGATCGATGTTTCTCTCTCTCATCGATGTTTCTAACTCTCTATCCCTCTCCCTTCCTCTCTGTAAAAAAATCAATAAAATATATTTTTTTAAAAAGGAAAAAAAAACTCATTCTTTAGTTAAGTTTCTTTCTGAAAAGAAAATCAGTTAATTTTCTTTTCCCTCAGTAGTCTCATACTTAACCCGAGCCTCTATTTCCCAGTACCTCAAATTAAAAATTAATTAAGATCAATGCTTAAAATCTACAGGTTTTAATTTGCTAAAGATCCTAATACAGAATAACAGATGGGAATTATGCAGGGAGCTACTCCCAGAATAACTCATCAAGCAAGGATTCTGGTGCCTCTCCAGTTGTGCAGAGCATTTCAGCAAAAAGCTAGTGCAATGGAATTCTTTTACAAAGAAAAGGCTCCAAAATCAGTTGTGTAAAGTCAAGGAAATGTAATGGCTTAAAAACAAGAAAGGAGATAGGTGGGATTGGAGCTGCTCCTTTCACGGAGCGGAGAGGGACATGCTCATTCCTTGGAGGCACTTTATCAGAGTCAGACTCGCCATCATGGACACAGGATATCTCTTCTGCTATCAGCTGCTGACTGGCACCAAACCACATCAGAGGGCAGCATTGATCCCATCTGAAATGCTATTCCAGAAGCTGGGATCCAGAGGGTGCTATCAGCCTCTGTATTCACTCTGACAAAAATGGGTGAACAAGAGAGGAATGTAACCCAGAGATAGCCACCCACCAAAAGCTGTCCCAGCATATCAACAAGGACACGGAACATAGCTCGGGGGGACAGAATGTCAACGCAGTCCTCTTCCACCAAATGACTTCTCCCAAAGACAGTTGGATAAAATATAATGCACCTAGCCTGGCCTGCATGGCTCAGTGGTTGAGCATCGACCTATGATCAGGAGGTCACGGTTCGATTCCTGGTCAGGGCACATGCCCAGATTGTGGGTGTACAGGAGGTAGCTGATCAATGATTCTCTCTCATCATTGATGTTTGTAACTCCCTTTCCCTTCTTCTGTGAAATCATTAAAAATAAAAAACAGAATAAACAATATACTGTACCTAAAAGCTGATCCATCTTGCTATCAAGTAAACTGATGCCAAGTCACTTAAAGATCAATTCTCCCAAAAGTGCTTTATTTGTCTCAAATTTACATTGCATGCCATTTCATTAAATGTGTATACCTCTGGCCTAATAAGATACTATTTTTCCAATTAACCTTAACTTAAGAATTACCTGAGATGCTTGGTATAATACAGATCCCTGGATGCCTTCCCAGGGATTCAGATGCAGTCTGCATCAACTTCAAATATGTATTTTTAACACGCAATTCAGAGGATTCCTTTGACTACACAAGTTGGGATGCACTTCTGCTAAGTACTGGGAAACAGACAAATAAGTTTGGATCCAACCCTTGGAAGATCCCACTTAATTTGGAGAGCTAGACATATAAATGATATTTTCTAGATTATATCTAGAGCTAGGATAGAGGTTTGGGGTACAGAGAGTAACAAAGGAGATGAGACTAGCCCATTTCGCCAGAACAGAGGGGCAGAAGGCAGAACTTACACAGAGAAAATGATAATTTAACTTGTGATCATTTAACCTTCTCTTAGGTTGCTTTTGAATTTTCTTCTTAGATTCATGATTTGATCCTTCTTACTTCTGAACCTTCTGAGTGCATTTTTCTTTTATGTTCTGTTTATCTAACGACCTGCATGTCATTAAGAAATTATCAATGATGTGAATTTTGTATATACTTGTTTTTATGAATGTTTATATGTTACATATGTTTTTGATTTTATAGATCTTCTTAATAAAATCAACATGTATCCAAATCCATTACCATTAGTGGAATAATGTTTGAGGATGAGAAAGTAGAGATGTGCCCATTTGCTATATCCTCAACATTGTGTATTTGAATGCCATATTTTTGTCCAAGACCCAAACCTCATAATTTCTAGGTTATTTTAATTTGCAGGTCTTTAAGCACCAGTAGGAATTTTATTTGTTTGTTTGGCCATCTGTGTTCTTTATTTTATATTCATGACTATTAGACTTTTTGAAATAGGAAAAAGAGAAGATTTTATTATTTAATTTGAGAACCTATAGAACGCTGCAAAATTTTAGGTTGGGGACCATGACCTTGTGCCTTCAAATGCATGACATTTGTGTGTGCAGAAATAAACACTGCATTCCACTTGTACTGTAAGAAAACATTACCGCTAAACACTTTTCTTATTGTTCCTTTGGTTTTTATGTCCTTGTGTTGGACAGCCGTGCAGGGTCCACAGTAATGGTGCCATTAACTATACATTGGTCTGCGAACCCACTCGGATTTTTCAGCCTGTCAGCTTATGCTTTGACCGCTGATAACGCGACCTTGTAATACTTTCAAGTCTCGTCACAGGTGAATGCAGACATCTATAAGATTAGGTTCAGGAAATGGAGTCTTAGATGAGTAAAAGAGAGAAGAGGCTTTACTGTCAGAAAGCAGATGCAAAGAGCAAAAGCTGTTAATGCTTGGAATGCATAGGGAGCTTCCCTCCCTTCCCTATGGGTTTACCTCCTCCTTTTACAGTGATTAATTGTGTGCTGGGCCCACTGCAGTGGTTGTGATCTATGTCAGACAAGACAAGAATTCAGCCCTGGAACCAGACAAGCTTGGGGACTCACGGGTCTGCACTTGATCAAAAGCAGAGTAAAGAATCCTGAAATCAAGGACAGATGATAAAGCAGTGATGAGATACTGCTTATAATGATAATGTCTGTATTTATAATTATCACTTTATTATTGATGACACTTTTAGTATATTGGAACTCTGTATTAAAGTAGTTGCTATCAGCTCATGTCCTGGAAAAATCATGGAATTTTTGAGAAGGAAGGAAGTTGAGAGTTTACCGTGTGCAGCCCTCTCATTTCAAAATATGAAATAAGCATGATTCTGAAAGATGGGATGATTGTCCAGGGTGACACGGAAAGGTAAATGCAGACCCAGTGTTGGCATCAAAGATTTCTGATTCCCAAGACAGTGTCATTACTACCCTTTCAGATGTCCTTGTTTCTGCCATCCCCAATATTACTAAGTAATACCCAATATTACTAAGTAACTATTATGTAGTAAAAAAAAAAAAAGTTGAGTAAGGCACCATCTTATTTTGATTGTTTTGGCTCTCCCGAAATGTGTAACCTCTACAACCAAACATCATCAGGTAGTGGAAAATGTCATGCTGCTAGCTAACTAAGTTACTAAGTAATCATTGCGCAGAACAAGTTGCACCCTTTGCTGAAATGCTTTAGTGGTCTACCATGTAGATTACTTTTGCAAGGAATACTAACGTAATATATATTGGAGGCCATTAGTGTCTAGTATCAATTCATTCTCTCTTTCACAGAAACTTTAAGCCATCTTCCATAATCCAGACACTCCATAAGTAAGCAAGGAATCTTGCTACAGGGGATTTAGTCACCTTTCTGTTTATGTCATCTAGATGGAACCCCAGTTACCAGTGCCTACCCAGAAGGACCATCTGGCACCTCTATTTCCAAGTCTATGTGTGGAAGGGCAATTACCTACTTCCTGTTAACAAAAATGTGGCCAAACTGAATGCAGAGAACTCCCCAAGTTCCAGGGGACTTTACGGGAAAGAACTGCCACTCATAACTCAGGCAGGCTTAGGAAGCTGACCTCACCTTCCATCACCATGAGCTTCCAGTCATCGGTGCAATGAAGTGTGACAACAGCTTTAATAGCATGTGAAACATATTTTATTATGGGGTCATTAATTTGTCCTGCTGGCTATGTGATGTTCTCCATATGCTACAGGAGAAAGTGCCCTTCAGCTCCTACATCTTTCCTGATGAGCATTCCTGCCCTTACAGGATGGAGGTCTAATGGGCACCCCTTTCCCTGCTCTGTCCTTGGCAGAGACCAGCATCATTCCATCGTTTTGTTTATGCACGAAAGAGTGGAATGTCATGGAATTATGTCTTCATCCTGCAGTTGTGCATTTTCATTTACTACCCAGAGATATCTGCCAAGCTTTGACTTTCGAGGGCCTAGTCAATGAATTTAAAAGCATTATTATCAAGAGAACAATTTTTAGAATATAGAAATAAAAAAGAAAAGGCTTCATTAATTTTATAAAAGGGTCTGTGAGAATATGCATGGGCTAAAAAGGCACATGACTATATAAATTGCTATTTATTACCCATATCAGACAAATAAAATGTGCACACCATATATATGGTGTGCACATTTTATTTGTCTGATATGGGTAATAAATAGCAATTTATATAGTCATGTGCCATAACACCCAAACCTCTTTTTAAAAAATATATACTGTGTATATTAATATACAAATATGTAATTTCAGTAAATATTGAGACCCAAAGGACTTTTAATCACAGTTTTCACAATATTCTAATCTTACACCTTATTTATTCAACCAAATATTAATAAATAGCATATAATGTTCAAGAGTTTCCACTAGATAGAGAGTGAAAATTTTGTATGGTTTTTGCTTTTTGGTAGCTCCCTGTGTGGCATGTTGAACCTTAATAAATACATGATGAATAAATGCACATTATAGATACTTAAATAAATGTATATATCATTCTGTAATTACTTGTGTAAGTGCTATAATACAAGCATTTGCAGAGAGGCATGCAGTATTCAGAGGACAGAGAATGAGCCTTCCTGCGAGGAAAATTTTGTGATAATGCTTAAGAGTAGTAAGAATTTTAAAAGGAAGGAAAGTGTGGAGATGACAATGCAAGCTCTTTGTGAGATAAAGGGGTGACCAAGGTATTTTCCAAGGTTAATTTCTTGGTTCTAATGATTCTACTATAGTTCTGTAAGATGCCAAATTGGGGGAGGTAGGATGAGTGACATGTGGAATGTAGGATATTTGGGGGTGTTTTCTATAAGTTTAAAAATAGCTCCAACTATATGTTTAATAAAAATGAATAAGATGTGATTTTGCATTATTCATTGTGGTAGACACAATCCTAAAATGGCCCCCAAGATTTTCCACCCTTTGTGGTATAAGATCTGCATTACCCATGGGACTCTAAATATGATGGATTGTATAAAGCAATAATATAATATTTTGCAATTTACAACAAAATCCAGCCAACCACCTGACTATCCTACTATTCAAAAGTTTTAGCATATTCTGTAATTTTAACACTCAAAAATATGAATGGACAATAAGAATAGCAAGGTTTTTGAAGAAAGGCTCTAGCAAGAAATCAGAGGTCAATACAAAGAAACAGAATTGTATGTAGAGACAATGTAGAGAACAGAAAAAAAGTTCCATATGCTATCATTGATACTCTTTGAAAGAAAAAAATATATATATGTCTCATTTATACAATGATAATGGAATGCTACTAAAATCAGAAAATAAGAAATAGTTCTTGTGAAGTAAAAACATGATAACATTTTAAAAAGTAAAAGATTTGGTAGGTAAATACCTACATTCCTTGACTTTCCTGAGACCTAAAAACTAACAGGTGTATGTTATGAGTGGAAAAGATAAGACAATTGTTGGGTTGATTTAGAAGGTGCATCATCCACCTACTAGCAGTTAATAAATTCCATGTTTAATAGCAGTTCATAAATGCCATGCCTCTAGAAACAGAGGCAAGGAAAATGTTATAGTATAGTAGAAAAAGAAATTTTCCCCAACAGACATGTGTTTCTAGATTAAGGGGGTCCATCAAGAACTCATCCAATACATTAAAAAATAACTCTAAGGACATAATCACATAACTTCAAATGACCAGAGACAAAAATCCCAAATTATTATGGAATTTGGGGAAAATACCAAATATCACATAAGGAGCTGAAATAAAAATGACAACAAAACTCTCAAATAAGGTACTGGAAGTAAGAATACAGTGAAATATCACTTCCAAAATTCTGAAAGGAGATGCTTTATCTTTTTCATTCTGGAAGTTTGTAACTTGATTATTACCAATTAAGGATGAAGATACAGTAGAGATGTTTTTCAGATTTCCCTGGCCTCAAATAATGTATCTCTTATATTCGTACCATTTCCCTCTTCCCCCAAGAGCTGTTGGTAGGTCTGTTACAGCAAAATAAACAGCTGTGATTCATAAAAAATGGCATTTGGCCCAGGGAAAAGGCAAAGAAATGCCAGGACAGTGCCCTCCAGTCCTGACCACAGCAGTGGGGAGAGGGCCTCTTGCAGGATACCCACCAGCAAAAAGTGGGGAAGCTAGCACCAGACTAACTTTCACAGAGTTAAAGAAAACAATTCAGATCATTTTGATTAAGAATTAATTACTTAGCCCTAACCGGTTTGGCTCAGTGGATAGAGTGTCAGCCTGAGGACTGAAGGGTCCCAGGTTGGACTCCACCAAGGGCATGTACCTTGGTTGTGAGCACATCCCCAGTAGGGGGTGTGCAGGAGGCAGCTGATCCATGTTACTCTCTCATCAATGTTTCTAACTCTCTATGCCTCTCCCTTCCTCTCTGTAAAAAATATTAAAATATATTTTAAAAAAGAAAATATTTTTTAAAATAATTAATTACTTATATATAGAAGAAATGGGATAGATGGGAAGTTTAAAGAGAGCTAAAAATCCTCATACATCATTATAAGGCATAAATTGATGTCTAAATAATTAAATCAAAAAATAGTGTCATAAACATATTACTTAGAAATTGTTTTGAAATAACAGAGGAAAAGTGAAAGTTAAAAATGAAGAGAATTATTACCTCTGGGGAGTGGGACAAAGGACTGGCCAGAAATGAAGCAGATAATTGCTATTTTTGTTTCTATACAATGAGGATTTTTGGATGTTTTGCTTTTACAAACCAAGAGAATAACAAAAATTTAAAAATAGCAAAAGTAAACAAGTAAAGGCCATGTATTTCCATGTGTATTTTCTAAAACAAAAGAAAACTAATAGACCTTGGGCATGGGATCCTGGAGTTTTTATCTGACCTATCAGTTTTTCTCCCTTACTGTTAATTACACATGTCAACAGATGCCATTGTAGCTTACACTTACATCCCAGCACAGTGTGTGCTTTAGTAGAAATAGCAAGATTTTGGGCTCCGTTTCATCTATTCTACATGAAATGTGGCTGAGAAGAGCCTGGTGAGCAACAATCTTTTTCCCAGAGTCCTCGTCCACCAAGTACAGCCAATGATACCTGCCTCTTCAATTTGTAGTTAAATCAAAAGCAATTCCATGTGAAAAGTACCTAAAGAGTGACTAGTTCTTGGTTGGTATTCTGCTAATCAAATAGGATTCAGCAAGCAAGACCTTCCATCTGCAACCCATGCATTTCTTTCACCAACTTGACCTTGGAAGCTTTACCCTTTTCTTAGGTACTGGAATTACAAAGGCTTAAATCAATTACTTGATTCAATTATTTGTCAACTCATTCTGTTGCCAGATCAATGAATAGGCTTCCTGCTTATTTATATCAATTTTTAAATGTCAAATTCCTGATTTGGTTGATTTTTCTATTTTTCATCGCATTCAATGACTAGTGCAGCAGAATCACCTGGTAAAGTTAACATATTCATGCGAAGCTCAGACAGGCTCTACAGACCATTCTGTAGTCATTTTGCCTTGGCATCCATAGTTTAACTCATAAACATGTGATAAGCGTGCTTTCCATTTTATCTTATAAAATAAACATCTTTTCTATAAAATGCCTTTTAGAATGATAGGATTATTTTCACTAAGAATTATCCTCATATTGTATATTTCTATATTAGGCATTCACTTATTAGAAGTTGCATTAAGTGTATTTGTCTTCAAGAATTCCATTTCATTGAATGAACAGATTCTTTGGGAAAATGCTTGATGACTCAGCCATGTTTTCCCCTGAACTCATGTGGCAATTTTATTTATTGTTATGGTCCTAATTGTGTACCCCCAAATTCATGTTTAATCTCCAATGTAACAATATCGAAGATGGGGTCTTTAGGGGGTAATTAAGGTTAAATGTTGTCAATAAACTAGTGTCTTAATATGATAAGACTGGTGTTCTCATAAGAAGAAGAGATATGAGATCTCTCTCATTCTGTTGCCCGAACTGCCTAATCCACTTATTCTCACCATGAGATAGTAACCTCCTCTACTGTGGGGACAGCACTTTTGCTATGGTATCTCAAATGTGTACCTTGTCCTTGATACATAGTAGGCACTCAGTAAGTACTTTTTAATATGTTAATTGAATATGGTACCTAGCTCTTTTTTTAGAGATTTTTATTTTGCTGTACCACATTGAATTATGGACAGATTGCTCCAGGCACAGTTCAGCTCCTTCTTTTCCTGTGTTCCTCCTCACTCCTGTTCACTTCAGGAGACAGACACCATCATTTATACAGAGACCAAGAACCAAATGCACATTGACTTAAATAATAAAAGTTATAAACTTTGCAAATCAGGACAGAGCTAGATTCAATTAACCAAATATCAAATGATGTTGACTGGCCGATATCTTTATGCCATACTCTTCCTTTCTGTTGGATTTATTATCTAGTGGGCATTTATGGTGAAGTGGCTATTAGGAGCTCCATATTTATGTTCTACCAGACTAGAAAGTGTCAGTAAGAAAACAATGATAAACAAATACCTATTCCAAGCATTTAAGACACAATAACTCATTTAATCTTGCAAATACCCATAAAGTAGTCACTATTTTCATCCACATTTTTAGATCAGAAACTGATGTACGAAAAGGTTAAGAAACCTACCTATGATGACACATGCGTTGGAAACAGACAATCTGGCTCCAGGGTCTGTGCTCATAGCAGCTAGTCTGTGCTGCTTCTTTCTCATTCTTCTACCCATCACTTTCTCAACATTTCCAATGAAAAACTTGAATCTTACTTGCCTAGTTCCTGGCATATGGCAATTGCTGAGCAATCACTCTGGTTAGGGTGGATAGCAGTAGCTGGCATGCACTGATGGGCCAGAATGAAGTTGGGTAGCATCCTGGGAACCAGAGAAGATGTAAGTCTCCTTACAACATATTGATAGTAAAAGAGGGAGTTTCTAAAGTAAATCTAGGGTCCATTTTTTAAAACAAACAGGAATAAATGCAGTAGAGAAAACAATAGTTTTCTACTACTTCTTCTATGGTACTTCACCTCTTTCCCCAAAGAAGGGAAACACAATCAAGGAAAAAGAGGAAAGTAATTTCAATTATATTCTGCTGATATGGCATCTTCCAGTAGTAAAAAGGGCATTCTCATCAAACATTATAAATTTACAGATTATATTTGGAACAGAATAGCACATTACATACCATTGCTTATCAGAATCTAGGCAGTATGCAAAATATTTTACTCTTTTTTTTTCTTGCTTTCTTTGGCTAACTTTTCTGTTTCTTCCAAACAACTGAGAAACACAGATGTAGTTAATGCAAATTCAACATTTATAAAATAAAAACAAATGATAACCATGCTATAGAGAAAATGTGCATTTATATATAAATGTGTACATATAAAATAAGTAAATACTATGTTAATAAAGGATACTACTAAAGGGATAGGCTGTCTACCTCCATCTCATTCTGAAAAGACTAAATCTATACCATTTTCCACAAGAAGCACTAGCCATTTTTTTTTTTAAGTTTTGAATCTCATAAAAATATTTGGGTAGTGAATTACTTTAAAATAAACTCCTAATGATAATAATTCCCTGCATTTCAATACAGATGTTTTTAACTTTTCTAAGTACATTCAAATATACCTCATAAAACAACTAGTTTAAAAAGGGATTAGCAGAATATAAGGTTTCTAGAACTGTGATTTAATAATCAAAACAAAACCATTTCAATGCTTGGCTGAGGGTAGACATGTTGTGAGAGAAAGTGCTTTGAAAAGAGCATAACAAGTACTATGTGAGGCAGATGTCTGTGATTATTAAAAGCTGAACTAACTCAACAAGTGACCGAATTTGGTCAAGAGTAAGTCAAAACTCAAAGGCCCAGAGATCAAGAAGAAAGGGCTAAGTTTCTGAGATCAGGAAGTACAAGAATCAGTTGAGTCCCAGAGGATAACACTTTAGTTTTCCATCCTATGAGGCATCATCACTTGAGGTGGTTCATATCTGAGTTTCTTAAATTCAGCAGTGGTTGATTACGGAATTTGTAGTGAACGAGAGCTAAAGATCAAGGTTGTGTCTTCCACATTAGAATTCTATGAGTCACTATATTATTTTGTTTTTAAATGAAAGGAAAGGTTTTCCTTTTGAGAAGATGTGACAGACACACTATTCTCTATTTTTTTCTGCTAAGGCTACAACTAAAAACCCTGAACACGATCTATAAAGCCAGCATAAGAAAACTCTGCAAGGTAGAGAGGGGGAAGCAGACCAGCTAAAGCCCTCAGGACCCAAGGAAGGACATGATGTTGAGTTCTATTTCTGCTTTATTATTTCCCAGGCTTGGCGTTGAAAGACTGAAATCCTGGAAATACTAATGAGTGATGATTTTAAAAAGTTCCCTAAAAGCCTGCTTTCTGTAACCAAAGAACCAGGAAAGTGGCAGCCCAGCAAGGGGAAAAACAATCTTAGCTGATAACCACTCTACTGTAGCCAAATATCACAGAAAAATCTCTAGTCCTCTCACCACTCATATCAGCAAAGTTCAAATGTCCACCCTCATGAGTTTTAACGTGTTACTTCAATTTCCCTGACTAAGTGGTATCTATCAGGAAAGGCCAAATAAGGGACCACAACTTTCACACCCACCAGCCAGTGATGAGTCCCCACCCTCCTGAGAGTCAGTGCAGAGCACATGGGAAGCCTGGATGTTCACCTGACTTGAGAGTGAAGAGTCTTTTCTTCTCCTCTTCTTTGGAGTGATGTTCAGAGGAGGCCCAGTGAAGAATCAGGATTTCTACCACCAGCCAGGAGTAATAAGCCACCCCCTTATGGTGTCAGTGAAGGCCACATGGGGAACAGCAATGAGACACTCCAACCCTTCTCAGCCAGGGAGTTAACATTAGAGATTTAGAGGGATCCAGGACTCCCATCCCTACCCAACATAAGGAGAGGGGGAGAATTCAAATCCCACCTGCATTTGGCCTTAAAGAAACAATGCCTCCCTCCCCTGGAGAATGCTGTTGGGGAAAGCCAGCTAAAGCAGAATGTTTATTAAGACCCAGTGTCTCAAAACATAATACAAAAATGTCTAAACTTCAATAGAAAAATCGTTATTCATATGAAGAACCAGGAGCAGCTCAAATTGAATGAAGAAAAACAATCAATAAATAACAAAAATGAAGTGACAGAGATTTAGAATTTTCAAAAAAAAAAGAATGTTTCAAAGCAGTTATCATGAAAATGTTTAAATGAGCAATTGTAAATATATTTGAAACAAATTTTATAAAGTAGAAAGTATCAGCAAAGAAATCGTCCCGGGGCGGGGAGCTTCACATAGTGTTGCAGGGTGGCAGAGGTCATGCGACGGAGGCCAGGCTAGGCCTAGGGACCCTAATTGCACACGATTTCGTGCACACTGGGCCTCTAGTAATATATATAAAGAACCAATAAACATTTTAGAACTAAAAATTCAAATAATAGAAATATATTTTTAAATTGTCTTTTTCATTGGTTTTGTATGTACAACTTGGTGGTTAGACAATCATATATTTTATTTATATAGTGTTCCCCTCAATCTTTCTAGTATCCAACTGGCACCATACATAAGTATTACAATATTACTAAACTGTATTTCCTATTCTTTACTTCCTTTCCTGTGAATATTTTATAGCTACCAAATAATCTTAGTCCCTTCACCTCTTTCACCCAGTGCTCCTAATCCCCCTCCCCTCTGGCAAAAGCCAATTCTCTTCATCTGTATCTATGAGTGTGTTTCAATTTTGTTTGCTTATTTAGATTCCACATATAAGTAAAATCATATGGCATTTTTTAATGACAAATGGACCTGGAGGGTATTATGCTCAATAATATATATTTTTCGCAATATATTACTTTATTTTTTAAACTTTTTTTTTAATGTGTGTTCAACAGAGAACTGCAGGAGGAAGAGGAAAGAATCAGTGAAACAAAGGATAACATAATAGAAATTGCCCAGTTAAACAGAAGAGAGAAAATAGACTAAAAAACTAAAAACAAAAAACAAAAAAAAACAAAACAAAACAGAGTGTTAAGAAACTGTGGGAGTCTAATAAAAAACTATTATGTATACTATCAAAATGCTTGGTTGGGGATAAAAAAATAAAGAGGGTGGGGAGAGAAAAATACTAAAAAATAATGACTAGAAACTTGCCAAATTTAGCAAATTAAATACTTTTACAGGTTCAAAAAACCTGAGTGAGTCTAAAGCAGAAAATGTTGAAGAAATCAGAGATCTAAACAGAGATATAAATACCATGCTCAGGATCCAAAGACTCAGGATAGTAAAGATGTCAAATCTCCCTGAGGTTTTTATACAGGATTATTATAATTTTTATCAAAATCTAAGTAATATTTTTAAAATATATTTTTACTGATTTCAGAGAGGAAGGGAGAGGGAGAGTGAGATTGAAACATCAGTGATGAAAGAGAATCATCGATCAGCTGCCTCCTGCACATCTCCTACTGGGGATTGAGTCCACAACCCAGGCATGTACCCTGACTGGAATCAGATCTTGACCTCCTGGTTCATATGTTGATACTGGACCACTGAGCCATGCTGGTTGGTCTCTAAGTAATATTTTACACACACACATGCACTCAATAAGAATAGGCAAAGTAGAATAGTTAAATACTTTTTTAAAGAATAAAAAATTGTGAGAATAACCAAGATGATGGTAGGCAAACACCTGTACTCGCCACCTCCCACAACCACATCAAAATTACAACTAAAATACAAAACAACCATCCTCCAGAACCACCAGAAAGATGACTGAATAGAAGTCCTACAACTAGAGAAGAAGAAAGCACACTGAGACTGGTAGGAGGTGTAAGAAATGGCCTGGTCCTGCACCCACATGAGCTACATTTTTAATTGGGAGGGATATTGTCTCTGTGGAGGCTGCCTGTAGGAGCAAAGGGTCCCAACCCCATACCAGGGTCCCAGAGCTGGGAAAAGAAGTCCCTGTAACTACTGGGCTGTAAAAACCAGTGCGGATTGGAGCTCAGTAACACAGAGGCTGCTGGAGACCCAGCTGCTCCCCCTAAAAGGAAGGTGCCATGAACTGAACTCACCAAGGTCCTGCTTCCTCTGAGCTGCAGTACCAGGGCGAGGCTCTCAGAGACACATTTGTCTGGCATCTGAGCAGGAACTTGTGGGTGGCTTTCTCCCAGACACTGGTACTCACAGGCGTCATTGTTTCTGTGCTGGGACCTCCCCAGTCACAGGGCTGACTGGCAGCCATTTCTGTTTGCTCTGCCCTTATGGTTCCCTAAGACCCAGCCTCATCCAATTTACAATCCCACCTAAGCTGCCTGCAGAAGCTTTTGCATATAAATGGCTTCTCCTTGAAAATCTCAAACAAGGTGCAGCTGTGTCAGGGAGCTCCAAACCAAGCAATAAAAGGCCCAAGACCAGACACCAGCATCAACCTGCCTTGCTTCACAGCTGGGCCTCCTCTGAGCACTTTCAAAATCAACACAAAGAGGAGGAGTCTGCAGATCTCTCTGTAGTTCCTGCTGGGTGGCCCCAGGAAGTGGCTGACTTTGCACCTCCCTAGAGACTCAAGAGCCAGTGTATCCGGTGGTCAGTGTCAGGCCATACCAGATTACAATTCTACACATCCATAAAGACACACTCAAGGGCCAGACTCAGTGAGCACCAAAGTCCGACTGATGCAAGTCCTGCTGTATGGGGTGTTTGCTGCAGAGCAGCTCTCCCACTGTAGGTGCAGCTAGTCCTCACAGCAAATTGGCCTGGAGGTCAATTCCTCCCAGTGATGCCAACAGCAATCAAGTCTCAACTATAACAAGATTGTGTTCACAGCCCACAAAGGGGTGCACCTAGAGGACCCAGCTCAGGTGACTTGGGAGGCTGAGCCACTGGGTCCTATAGGACACCTACTACACAAGGCCACTCTACCAACTTAAGGAGACATAGCAACTCTACCCAATACATGGAAACAAGCACAGAGAAGCAGCCAAAATGCAGAGACAAAGAAACATGTCACAAATGAAAGAAATGGAAGAAAGCAAACTACTAGATGTAGAGTTCAAAACCAGAGTTATAAGGTTAGTCAAAAATCTTCTAGAAACCTCCAAGGGATTTAGTGAGACTTTCAATAATCTTAGTGAGAATGCCAAACACATGGAAAAGGACCAGTCAGAAATTAAGCATACACTGACTGAAATAAAGAATAATATACATGATTCAAAACCAGGGTAAAGGATTCTGAGAATCAAATCAACAATTTGAAAAATGAAGAAGAAAAAAATACCTAACCAGAAGAGCAAAAAGAAATAAGAGTCTAAAAATATGAAGATAGTGTAAGGAGCCTCTGGGACAACTCCAAGTGTACCAACAATCAAATTATGGGTGTGCCAGAAGAAAAGAGAGAGAGCAAGATATTGAAAACCTATTTGAAGAAATAATGATAGAAAACTTCCCCTACCTGGTGAAAGAAATAGACTTACAAGTCCAGAAAGCACAGAGAAACCCAAACAAGAGGAATCCAAAGAGGACCACACCAAGACACATCATAATTAAAATGCCAAGAGCAAAAGACAAAGAGATAATCTTAAAAGCAGCAAGAGAAAAACAGTTAGTTACCTACAAAGGAGTACCCATACGATTGTCAGCTGATTTCTCAACAGAAATCATGCAGGCCAGAAGGGAGTGGCAAGAAATATTCAAAGTAATGAATAGCAAGGACCTACAACCAAGATTACTCTACCCAGCAAATCTATCATTCAGAGTTGAAGGTCAGATAAAGAGCTACACAGACAAGAAAAAGCTAAAAGAGTTCATCACCACCAAACCAGTATTATATGAAATGTTGAAGGGCATTCTTTAAGAAGAAAAATAAAAAGATCAAAAATATGAACAACAAAATGGCAACAAATACATACCTATCAACAATTGAATCTAAAAATCAAAATAACCAAATAAAAAATCTAATGAACAGAATAAACTGGTGAATAAAATAGAATCAGAGGCATGGAAATGGAACAGACTGACCATTCTCAGAGAGAAGGGGGTGTGTGTGGGCGGGAAGAGATTAAACAAAGATCTTATATGCATATATGCATTACCTATGGACATAGACAGTAGGTGGCAAAGGCCTGGGGCGGGGTGGGAACAAGGTGGAGGGAGGCAATGGGGGGGAAAAAGAGGGACATCTCCAATAATCTCAACAATAAAGATTAAAAAAAAACTGGAATGAAATAATCTACCCAAATTCAAGTCTACTGTACAGCTACAGTAATAAAGACTGTGGTATTGGAAAAGGACAGACATATAGATCAAAGGGAGAGAATAGAGCACACAGAAATTGACCTACACAAACTGCACAACAAATTTTTGACAAAGATACAAAAGTAATTCAATAATAATTAATTTTTCACCAAATGATGCTAAAAGATGTTCACAATAAAAAAAATATACAAAATAAAATATTTTGCACTGCAAAAGTCCATGTTAGGAGTATGAAAATCTAAAGTAAACACTGGGAGAAAATGTTGGCAAATCATAAATCCTGCAAAGGACTAGTATCTAGAACATATACAGAACCATCAAAATTAAACAATTAAAAAATAAAACCAATTAGAAAATAGGAAAAGTAAATGAAAAGATAACTCAGTCAAGAGGATACGAAGATGGTAAATGAGCACATCAAAAGATGTTCAACATCGTGAGCCATTAGAGGAACGCAAATTAAAACGAGCTTTCAATACATAGCTATCGTATTAACTGGAGGGGAAAAGTAACCCCACCAGACTATGGTGAGTTTACAAAGAAATTCATCACTTGTATACTGCTGGTGGGAATGGAAATGGTACAGCCACTCTGGCAGTTCTTTGAAAAACTAAACACAAACTAAAATATATCCCAACAGTTGTACACTTGGGCATTTATGAAAACTTATATTCTCACAAAAACTTGTACACAAATGTTTATGGAAAACTTATACTTTCTAAAACGTGGAAATAAGTTAGATGTCCTACAAGGGTGGATGATAAAACTGTGTTACATTCGTAACCTAGAGTACTTCTCAACAATAAAAAAGTAGTTAACAATAAATAGACACAATTATCTGAAACTTATAGAGAGTTTTACTCAGAGAAAAAAATGTCAATCTAAATGGTTATATACTTTATGATTTCATTTGTCTAACAGTCATGAAATGACAAATTTATAAAAAATGGAGACAATAGTATTGCCAGAAGGTAAGGGAAGTGAGGCAAAGGTGGAAGGAAAGTAGGTGAGGAAACATGAGGGACCCTGGTGACAGAAATAGTTTATACCTTGATTTCATCAATGCCAATATTCTGGCTTGGATATTGTACTATATAATTTTGTAATATTTTGCCATTGGGAAGAAATGGGTAAAGAGTAAATTGGATCTCTAAGTATTATTTCTTATAGCTACATGCAAAACTACATTTATCTCAAAATAAAACCTGTATGGTTTTATTGACCTGTATCACCCCAATTAATTCAATAAAAAGTAAAAAATAAAAATTTAAAGATGAAATGAATGAAGGGGAAAAGCATATAGGCTTCTTGCTTACTTACTATTTTCCCTGATTTTCATGGGTGTGGGTAACACAAAATTATTGTAACAAATATTTCAGTGTTATGGAATTTTCTGAGAATTCATGGTATTGTTTAGCCTCCTGTTGACTTGTATTATTTTTATTATAATGTTAGCTAAATAAGCACAAACATAAACAGTGTCTAAACTTGTTTACTTATAGCTTATAGGAGGCTATAAAGTCAAAATAATTTATAAATTAAATGCTAACAAAACTAAACAAACAATAGAATCCAAACTAACATCATTAGTTTACTGTGACAAATGTTCTTTTGTTGGCTCTAAATCAGCAATTACAATGTGAATATGGCTCTGACTGCTAAAATGCCATTTATTTTATTTTAGTTTAGTTTATTGTTATTTCTACACACTATGTGGTGATTCAGTTTTTGCACCATTTTTCTCATTGTAAAGTACCATACAACCTTTGTTCCCATAGTATAGTCTTATTTCAGCTTGAATTGATCATTTATGTATTGTTTGCCTGTTTTCTTTCTCAAGTTAGCATAAATATATGGGAACATCATTATTTTGTGCTCAGATTATCACAAATACAAATGTTCAGACAGTTTCTGATACTTGGTCGAGGCTGTGCAGATGTTTGAGAAGTCATATTGGATACCCTAGCTTTCTGGACCCCTTATTTAAGAAACACTGTTTTGTGCTTAAACAAACTCAAAAGAACCTCGCAAAGGCTTGCAGCTTTCAATTAGCTTTAGATTTCTCTGTCCCTTAATCAAAAGATGATAAAATTTTACTGCTAAAGAAAAACAAAATAAGAGAAAAAACACATAAAGTGTGAGTCAGTGCAAACTCACTAAACTACATATATTAGCTGCCAAAGTGAGTAATGCATAAAAAAACGATAAAAATTCAAGAAAGAGAATGAGACATCATTTACTTTGTTTTAATGCTAGGTTTTCTTTCCATAGTTATCTGTTTTTATCACTGTAGGCTACAAAACTGCTGAGAAACAAGTGTGTTTTACAGTTGAGATAAATATCATTCTACGTAACTTCGAAAAACATTTATCCTGAAACTTCTATATCTTGTTGCATAAGATTCAATTAAATTGTTTTGTTTTATTTTGTTTTTTGATGTATACAAAGTTTGGAATGAGCTTCTTCACTAAACTGACAAGTTTTCTCTAATGGGAGTTAGGCTATTATATGCTGGGTTAATGGTATTTTCTTACTTACATATATTCTAATACTTTGCAGGAACATCCAGTAAATCTATACAAGCCCATCTTGCTAGTATAGTTGGAGGCTATTGGATCAAAATGAAAATAGTAGCTGTATTTGAGTTTTGGCCCTTGGTATTTTTTTCTCTTTATTATTTTTATTACTAGAGGCCCGGTGCACGAAATAATGCAGGGGGGGGTCCCCTCAGCCTGGCTTGCACCCTCTCTCAATCCAGGACCTTTTGGGGGATGTCCGACTGCCGGTTTACACCCGATCCCACGTGGATCGGGCCTAAACCGGCAGTCGGACATCCTTCTCCCAATACAGGACCGCTGGCTCCTAACTGCCGCCTGCCTGCCTGATCGCCCCTAACTGCTCCCTGGGGGGTGGGGCCAGCCTGGGGAGGGGCCGTGGTGTTCTGCATTTTCCAACCAGGAATGTCTTAATAGGCAGTCTCCAAAACTTGAACTGGAAAACCTAAAAGTAGAGTGCTCAGATTTCAGGCATCAAGTGATATTAGCAGGATTTCTATCCCAATTAAACTCTAATTCTGAGCTCTCAACAGTCTGGGCAAACTGCCCTTCACTATCTCCAAAGTTTCATATTCATCACTATCCCATTTTCCTCTGCTTCAAACCAAGGTAACAAACGAAACCTTTAATTCTGATCTTCCTCCCCGCAAGGAAACAGCAAACCTCAATTGAAATAATTTTCCACCAGAAGTCACATCCAAATACTGAGAGACTGAGGATTATAGGGCTGACTATGTACATGCGCAATAACAAGCTAACGTTCTAGTGTTAGGCGCCCAGGCGTCCTCCACAATCCTCTGGTTGCGTACTTCTGGTTTTTCTAGCTCCTCCTTAAGTGGTGTTTCTTTCAGTCACCTTGCAATGTCCAGAGCCTCTAGTTGGAGAGGATTTTTCTGTTCTTTGACATTGATAGCTGTTTACTATTTGGAATCAGTGAAGTTTCGGGAGTACAGCCACTGCCATGAACATGTTGGTCCCAAGCGCACTCATAAAACAACCACCCATTTAGTCCACGGCTGGCACCATCCAGGTTTGCAATGAAAAAGGTACTGTGCTGAGCTGTTTTCTAATCAGATCTTCCTCTTCCTTCCTCAGCACACTCCAAACGTACTCCCGGCCGACCACCCCAACCCTGCAGACCCTTAGACCTTCCCTGCTATTTCTTCGACTTTCCCCCATCAAACTCGCACCATATCGTGTTGCCTAGGGGTGCTCCTAACTGCTCCCTGGGGGGTGGGGCCAGCCTGGGCTAGGGGCTGTGGTGATCTGGTCCCTGGTCATTCTGGTCGTTTCACCATTTTGGTCGCTGGGCTTTTATTATATAGGATTATATAATTTTTATATAAAAACCTTCCTCAATAATACTTTCAAATAAGGAAGAAAATGCTTTTGCATTAAAAATAAATTGACTTCAGAATTTGCTTCCTGATATAAAGAATGTATAAATATTTAAAATATATGAACACATAATATGTCACTGAGTGGCCAGATTATTATGACCACCTGATGTTTGTAGGCAAATAAGCCTTACCCTGCATTGTATGGGATATGGAAGCCGAAGGCCTGTTCGAACACCTTTGCTGTCTGCAGTTACCAAGATAAAAAGTCTCCAATTCACACAGGAACACAAGGATTGGACAGTCAAGCATTGGAAAAAAGTCATGTGATTCAATGAATCATGTTTCCAGTTGCATCATTCAGATGGCAGAGTGAGAATTTGGCGGAAACAGGAAACAGCATGAAAGCATGCACCCCACATGCATGAGTACAACCCTTCAAGCTGGTGGGGGCAATGTTATGGTTTGGGGCATGTTTTCCTCCCATGATTTGGGCCCTTTAATTCATGTGGAACAGCATCTGAATAGCACAACATACCTAAGTATTATTGCTGATCAAGTTCATCCTATCATGTTGATGGCGTATCCCAATGGAGATGGCTTCTTCCAATAAGACAATGCGCCATGCATGGTGCTCATATTGTGCAGGAGTGGTTTCAAGAACATGAGGGAGACTTTACCTTGTTTAGGTGGCCCCCACAATCACCAGATCTCAATCCAATTGAGCATTTTTGGGACGAAGTTAAAAGAGCCATCAGGCAGCTGGTTCCACAACCATCAAATCTCACAGAATGGACAGTGCTATTTATCAGGCAGGTGTCAGATTCCTCGCATCACCTTTCAACATCTCGTGGAGTCAATGCAGTCAATGCAAGAAGAATCGCCACAGTACTGAAGGCAAAAGGTGGCCCAACGAAGTACTGATGGGGTGGTCATAATAATCTGGCCACTCAGTATATATATATATATGTTAAACATGTGGATACAAAATATATATTTATTTAAAATATATATGTATACACATTTATTTGCTGTGCATTAACATTTAAGACATATAACACTGTCTTTAGTAGGATAGAAATGTACTCCATTAATGTGCTGTATTTTTAAATTTCATTTCTCTGTATCCTATTCCTAATTTTTCTCTTTTTTTCCTGGTATTTGGTAAGTTTTATACTTTCACTTGGGTGACTATGGAAACTTACAAAATTTTTATTTGAAAACTGTTTCTGTGAAAACTATTAATCTTGGACACTGCAACTGTAATTTGGGTAATTTGCATCTGTCAATTAGTGTACAGATACATTTCATTTCTATGAAATACTTCAAAATATTTGATACCAAAACAAATATATCATGATAAACAGAAGAACTTAGGGGAAAAGGATATGAAAAAACCTTGAGGAAACAAAATAAGTTATTGAAAAGAAAATTATTGATATGTTGAAAACTCATTTTTGCAGCATTGAAGATCTAAAAGGCAATAAGGAAAGAGCTGTCAAGGCCAACTGGAAGATTATTGTAATAATCCAAGTAAGAAGTGATTTTGGTTTGAACTAGGGTGGTAGGAGAAAAGGAGAGACTGAGTAGGTTTAAAATATAAAATATAATTTGGAAATCTACATGAGTACTCCTTGGTTGAATGTGGACGGTGATAGACAGTTAAAAACCAAAGATGGAGATGATAATGGTGGTGGTGATAATTATGATGATGATGATGATGATAAAATCAGCAATAATGAGGAAGGCACCATTGATGGTAATGGATGGGGATATTGACAGGTAGTACTATTGTGCATTGTCTGTGCAAAACACTTTTAATAAAGTCACTGATTTTATCCTTACAATATCCAACATATAGAAATTAAACCACAACTCCATTTTTAAGTTGCTATGGACTGAATGTTTATATCCTCCCAAAATCAATATGTTGAAGCCCTATTTCCCCATGTGGTGATATTTAGAGGTGGGCCTTTGGGATATAATTTAATCATGAGAGTGAAGTCCTCATGAATGGGATAGTGTTCTTATAAGACAAGACATGAGAGAGATGATCTCTCTCTCTCTCTCTCTCTCTCTCTCCCAAGTGAGAGCACAGCAAGATGACAGTCATCTGCAAATTAGAAAGAAGACTTTCACCAGAACTAGAACTTGCCCTTGCTGGCATCTGAACGTTGAACTTTTTAGCTTCTAGAACTATATTAAATACTTTTATTCATTGACTTATTTGAGGAGAGAGAAGAAACATTGATTTGTTGTTTCATTTAGTTATGCATTCATTGGTTCAATCTTATATGTGCCCTGAACAGGGGTATAACTTTCAACCTTGGCATAGTGAGATGATGCTCTAACCAACTGAACTATGTGGCCAGGGCCTGAAATAAATTTTTATTTAATCCCCCTAGTCTATGGTATTTTGTTAAAGTAACCCAAATTGACTAAAGCACATGATGAAGCTATGACAGAGGTACACTACTATAGGCTGAGTGTGTGCCCCCCAAATTCACATAATAAAACCTAATCTCCAATGGAGTAATATGTAAAAATAGGATCTTTAGGAGGGAATTCAATCATGAGAATGGAGCCCTCATGATTGGGATTAGAATCCTTACAGAAGAGACCCCGGGGAGCTCCCCTGCCCTGTCTACAGCAAAATGACCATCGATATACCATGAAGACAGTCTCACCAGACACCAAATATGATGGTGCCCTCATCTTGGAATTCCAGTCCCCACAACTGGGAAAAATAATTTCTGTTGTGTAAGCCACCCAGCTTATGGCATTTTGTTATAGTGGCCTGGATGGACTAACATAGTCACAGATCTTAGTATGGCAAGGCCAAGATCTGAACCACAGCAGACATGTTTTTAGTCACTGTACCTTACTGATATCTAGGTTTTATGATCTGAGCAACTAAGCAGTGGTGAAGCTATTAGAATGATAGAGAAACCAAGAAATTGAAGTAGAAGTGAAATGTTGACTCAAGAGCACAATTTTGGACAAGAAAAATCTGATTTCCCAGCTTGCTGGTTTGGCATGCAGAGAAGATTCTGACCTAGATATAAGATAATAATTCCTTTTTTAAAAAAATATGTAAAATATTTAAAGCCCTATGAATGAGTGACACCATATAGTAGATATACAGTACAGAAATGAACATATAGCCATGACTAAAACAGAAATAAGTGTCTTTATAAGTAAGCTGAGATAGAAAGACCTGCAAGATAAACAGAAAAATGTGGAAATAGGTGAATGAGCAGGCCAAGAGAAGAGTGTTTAATAAATGAGGTTTGATCAATTATGTTTAATGCTGCCAAATAATATGAGTGTACAGATATACCAAGGGATTTGGTATTAAGAGAGATAAATGGAAGTAACATCTTGATTGGGGTAGGGTTGAAGAGAGAATGGAAGATGAACCTATGGAGACTGTTATATTTATTTCAGAATAACAGAAAAACTGTCTGGTGTATGAATTAGGGGAAAAGTGGAACTAAAGGAGGATATATTTTTACTTTTCACACAGGAAATATTAGAACATGATATATTCACACAATAAAGACAGAAGAGAACAAGATAGTAGCAACTATATTAATTAGTATATGTTCTCTTTACATCCTGTGTCCTGCAGTATAGTGGGTGGCTCAAAAAACATGCTATATGCAGGCCCCACATCAGTGTAGTGAGAAAAAATTGTATTATTAATTTTTTACAGATGAAGACCCTGAGATTAAGCTGGAATAATTAACAGGTTGATGCTCACCCAGCAAGTGAGGAATGGATATGCAATGAAGCATGTTAATTCAGGACCCGTGTGAAGCAATGACAGGTCTCTTTCCACCTTTCCAGTCTCTCCCTCAGCTTTCTGTACTTGGTTGATTTGTAGAGGGTTGGTGGAACACTGAATATCTGCTAACTGCAAGCCCTCTGCCAAGTTAAAATTCCATTTGCTGCCAACCAAACAAAAAAAATATCAGGCCTGAAGATAATAAAAATGCAGCTATACTGTAGACTACAGATTTTTGAGTGACTGCTTTATAAATGCATTGCATATATATCACTATAACTAAATTTTCCAGATCTGGCCTCAATTGCATTTTAGAAGTCTTAAATGTCCAGTCTGTAGAGCTCTGTTGTAATGAAATTCCCCTTCCTGTTTTCTTCTGTACCCTCCACACTGAGTTTTAGGGTAAAAAGCTTCCTAAACACAGGATGTGCCTCATCACTTCAGGTGTCTCTCTGTACACTCCAAAGTTAAAAAAAAAATAAAACCATTTTCATTCTTTACTGTTACCACATAACTATTTTTAAAAGGTATTTCATTAAGCTGACAAAAAAGTAATAATGATACAATACACCTACAGCTAATCTTACTCTTTTTTTCCACAAAAAGTTTTTAAGGAAATCCCAGTTTATTGGCTTTCAAAACTCAAAGGTCATCTTTCTCATGATCTCAGAACTAGGCTCTTTCAAAGCATTACTCCATATGACAAGAAAAGTGTGCTCCTCTGATTTTAAAAATAGCAGAATCCCTCTAGCTCTAGTTGCTTTTAATAGGTCATCTTTGCTTTGTGCAACGTAGACGTTATAGGGTCCTATAAATAACCGAGGGGAAGACGGCAAAAGGATTCCTCTCAGTTCTTCTATTACATGAATCACTTGAAAGAAGTGTTGTCTTCCCAGAGGAAGGGCGTCTGTAGATTGTACATATATAGTTCTGCCTTGGTAGCCAGTTTTTTGCAAAGTTCTAGTTGGAGGAGTAAGAAGTCCAGTGATAAAGGCATCCTTCAGATGATGCTGATTTGATGGGAAGCCAAACAGCACCATCTGTAATGGAAGACAAGCAGATTTCTCAGGGCTAAGACTTTCAGCTCAGTTTCTATAGTCCCAAACCTAACAGTGAGGAGCTCTTAAGGGTGCTGTTGGAGAGGTTCAAACCTTTGAAGCTACTGCTTAACATCAACTCTCCCCATAGAGATAGTGGGCCTCTCATTTGCTTTAAACTGGAAGCCCAATCTCCAATTTCCCCCACTGAACCGATAGAAAATGGAACACTTTCATGTTCTTTTGAACCTGGTCTCACTTATACCTCAATTCTGAGATTTTTTTTTATTTTCAGAAAGAGTTTGACTGTAGATTTCCAGCAAGCCCATAGAGAAATCATGTTGGTGGATTAATATTAACAAAGGGATGCATTTCAACTCTCTAGTTGAATACCATACTTAATTACCTTATTCACATTTCTGTTTTGTTCAACCTTTAACAGCCAAGATAATATAATAGGACCCAGAAGCAATTGGTTTTATTTATCATATACCTACATTTGAATACAAAAGACATAAAAAAATTACTCTATTGTACATTTATGAAATAGTCCCTATTGTAAATCAAGATGTGTGGAGATCAAGTCACAAATTTAATTCTACAATTACCACTTTAGATATGTTTCTAAGAGATACTTTTTATGTATAGTTAACACAATTTTTCTACATATAATAACCATTTTTATGTATATTTCCTTTTATTTTCCATAAAAAGTGAGAATTTCTGCAACTTTATTCTGAAATAATTAATAAGCCTATTTCTAATTAACTCATTTCTTTACCTCCTTCCAGCTAAAATAATTGATTCAGCAAGATATTTAAGGAAAGAAAACAGAATTGGGTTACCAGTGGATATTCAGTACTATAATTCATTAACTTACATTTTGGTGGAATCTATAAATGATTTGTTGGGGAGAGAACTGGTGAATTTTGCTTGGAAAAAGGAATTACCCTCATTCCTTGATTGTTCTTGTATCTGTTCATACAAGTTTTATGGAAAAGTAGAAGCCTGGTATATTTAATGTGCTCACAAAGAAATATGCTTTGTCCTTTCCTAGGCCTTTTCAAGATTTATTATTCTCTGTGTGTAGAAATTAAAGCAGGTTGAGATGAAGTAGAAACAGAGCTATAGCTCCAGAATTTTATATCCTACATAGAGTTCTAAAGGTACATTTAACAGCTCGCATAGTTCAAGCCATACCACTTTTTTTTAGCTCACAAAAGCATTCCTACTGACTGGGGGGGAGAGAGAGAGAGAGAGAGAGAGAGAGAGAGAGAGAGAGAGAGAGAGATGTTTGGTGGATTGGTTAACTCTCTTCTCATTTTCATTACTCCTAAGTATGCAAAACCGCTGAGGGTAAAAAGTGCCAAACACATTTACATGTGCATGATCATGATCTAGAAAGTGATGGAACAGAGAAAGGGGTTTTATTTCCTGGAAAAGTGAATGATTCAGTGCTAATATTGTTAGAAATGGGACATAACTTACAGCAGACGTTTAAAATGCAAGCAATTCAAGGAGGAACCTAAAAAGAAAAGAAACCACTACAAGAACTTACCAGAAAATCTCCTTGTACTATTTGATTTCTGATAACTGGAACTTTCTTGCTCTCATTGTAATTATCAAAATAAAATAAAGTATTCTTTGGGGAAGCACACAGATGCACAGACACACTCATACAGACACAAAAATGCACAACAGACAACTTACTTACAGGTAATAGATACTATTTGAAATAGAGTTCTTTCAATAACCCTAACTTCTTCAAGCCCAGTGTAGGGAAAGCTGTTAAGAACAATGACTCTGGCAGGAAAGTAATCAGCACTTTGGTTTTGAGATGCATTAGCACATTCACTCCACCAAAAACCTGTGGGAAAATTTCCTCCTTACTTGAAACAGGCTTTTCTGCAGAATGGGATTTGATGCTAATCCAGAAACCATAGTAATCTACTCTATTTAATACTTATGTCAATAATGAAATATTTTTGAGCCCTGGCTGGTGTGGCTCAGTTGATTGGGCATGGTCCCATGGTTGAAAGGTTTTCAGTTCAATTCCTGGTCAGGGAACATGTCTGGGTTGCAGGCTCAATTCCCTGATAGGGGGCATGCAGGAGGCAGACAATCAACATTTTGCTCTCACATAGATGTCTCTCTCTCTCTCTCTCTCTCTCTCTCTCTCTCTTTCACCCTTCCTCTTCCTCTCTCTAAAAAGAAAAAAAAGTTGTTTGCTTTCATAAGGTAGTCAAAATGTTTAAAAAATATTTTTGACAAATACTTGAATTATAACATAAATCTGTCCCAGGAACCATTTCCCAATGACTTTAGGCTACAAATACGTGTGCTGCTCTCAGAGGAAATTTCTGATGCCAGTTTATCTCATGAAGCATGACAATCAATACTCATATTCTCTTTCGCAGACTTCATGCTGCTGTTCGATGGGCCGTTAACCTTGTAGATCTGGTGGCGGATCTCACATGAACATGACTGTAAAAATGACAGACTGTAATCAGTATCCCTTATGAGAATCTAATACATTAAGAGGCCAAGCCCGTGACCTCTGGTGCTCAGCCGCCGTCCCCATTCCTTGCAGCGAGGTTTTAACGTCCACACTGCAGTGTTCAATCTGTCTGTCTGTACTGGGCAGACAGAGCCAGGTGCCGATTCGTTACACTTTCATTGGTCTGAATGATACCTATAAATGTCTTGGTTTGAATCTTAGTGGCTACATCTTGTTTTGTAGATATTTTTACAAGTGACTTGTAAAACCCTGCTGCCATGGGCAGAGTCTCTTTTCAAGGAGGCAGATGTTAAATGCACCCTTGTTTCCTTGCATACCCCTGCTTTGATGCCCACTGCTTTCTTCCTGCCAGGAATGCTGCCGGGCTGCTCCTGCCCACCTGTCAAATGCCTCCTCAAATGTCCAAACCCAGTGAACACGCTGCTTCCGAGAAACTTCTCTGACTCTCCCAGGCTGAATCAGTGGCTCCCTGTCCTTGAGGATCCTTCTTCATGGTCACACTGCTATTTCAGCACTAACTGTATTTTCTCAGACATGGGAGCAAGTGCAGATGCTTTGGAGTTCGAGAGGGTTTGATTTCAATTCTAGCTCATCCATGTACTCGTTGGCCGGCTGAACTTCTGATCTACTTTTTTTTTTTTTAACTTCACTGTATCAGTTTCCTTATTTTCAACTGGGGAAAAAATGAGATTTCTCTACATAGCATTTTTTTATATTATTTTTGTACTGACAAGTGTTTGTTTGTTTTTTTCTTTTAAAATTGCATTTGTTTCAATACTTAGGAGGCACTCAACACATAGTCATTGAAAAAGTGACTGCACCATCTTTTCATCTCTTCCAGGCGGAACGATGCGCTCAGGGTTTCTCTGGCTGCTCAGTATCCACAGTGACTAGCGACCAGAGTTCTTGACCTCCTGGTGTTTGCCTTCTAGTGGAGAACATTCACAATAATTATTCAGCAAGTACATATGCACTATCATTTCAGATGCTAAGTACGCTGAAGGAAGTAACAGAGGCTAGAAGGTGGATGAGACTTTTGCTTGTGAGTGTGGAGAGCTGAGGAATTTTTAAGTGGCAAAGCCAACTACCTGCATTTGATCTGAGACAATCCTATCTAATAAAGAGGGAATGTGTTAATTGACCTTCACACCGCCGCAAAGATGATGGCACCCACAGCCAATAAGGAGGGAATATGCTAATTGACTGTCCCACCCTCAAAGATAGCAGTGCCCACAGGCAATAAAAAGGGAATATGCTAATTGACTGCCACGGCCTCAAAGATGGCGGTGCCCAGTCCCCTCAGTCCCCCAGCATCCCAGGGCCACCCAAGGCGCAGGTAACCAGGGCTGGCCGAGGCTTGCGCTGCCGGCAGTGGAAGAAGCAGAGGTGTGATGGGTGTCACCTACCCCTGATTGCTGGGTCATGTCCCGCCCCTGAGGGCTCCTGGACTCTGAGAGGGGGCAGGCCAGGCTGAGAGATTGCCCCCCCCCAGTGCATGAATTTTCATGCACCAGGCCTCTAGTAAGGAAATAAAGGACTATTGGGAAAATATGGAGAGATAATGGTTTAAGAACAGGAAAGAGCAAGTGCAAAAGCCCAGATTGGGAAGGTTTGGGGAGGGTTGTTTGAGGAGTAGGGAATAGCCAGTTGGTGGATTGTCATGAGCTAGTGCAGGGTTTCTAGAGGGGAGGAGCTTGAAGCAGAAGGTGAGGGTCAGGCCAAAGGGACCCTTACCTAAAGCAGAAACCAAGAAACTCAACCCAAAATGGAGTGCAGGGTGCCACCAGACCTTTTTCTGCTAACTTGTGAAATTTTCCTAGTTATCAGGATTTGATTTGTGAAAAAAATTCTCTTGAAAATCTAGAAATTGTCTGTTATTTTCTAACAACAACAACAACAATAATAATAATAATAATAATAATGGCAAAGAAGAAATCTACATCATGTATTGCCTTTGGAGTTTCTTCTCAAAACACTACCCTGGAGGGACACTCATTCAGGGATTAAGATTAAAATCTTCACTTAGCCACCAGCTCAGAGGATGACCTTGGGCAAATAACTTGACCTCCAGGCCTAAGTCCCTTCATCTGTAAAAGGGAGATAATAATAGTACTTGTCTCATATGACATCTATGAGTGTTAGGTGCCATGGTCTAGGGAAGGTATATGACTAAGTAGCCACTACTGTATATAGCAGTCGCCTGATATGACTTGGCCATGGTATTTCTTATTAACTGGAAGATTTGCTATAAATGTGAATGCTATTTCCTGACAGGAAACTATCAATCATAATCCAATTCATCACTTAGCCATCACCTGTGATCTCAGCTACCTCAGGGCAATTTCATTGAATTCTGTGTAAGCATCTATCCTAATGCATATTACTCTACTGTACCTGCCTTTGTATGTGCCTGTTCCTTAGCCATCCCTCACTCAGTAAGACATCCATCTGGGGGCCTCTTTTTATTCATTCTTTTTCTTGTTTTCAAAACAGTGGCTGGCTTACCGAAGGCAAAAAAATTCTTTCTTTTTAAATTGCTTCTTAAATGTGGAAAAAATAGTTAAGCACTCTTATTAGTTTCACACAATATAATTAGAGTAGAAGTAGGGGGAGTCAAATTTTGGATAAATATAAATAAATTAATTCTCACTGTCTAAGTTGTGCCAAGTTGAAATAAGTGGTCTTCGTAGGAGTAAATGTTCAAGCTTGCCTGGGATGACCACTGGTCTGTGATATTCTAGAGGTGATGTGAGCATCATATAGATGCTTTGGTAAGTTTTCTTAAAGGTTACTTCCAGTCTTGAGATCCTTTTATTCAAATGTTTCCATGAAGCATGCACTAATTAAAGGATTGATCTGAATTTAGAGTTAGTATGACTTATGGGAATAGTGCATTAATGGCAGATGTCATGATTTCTAAAGCAAAAGTATTTCTTGTAATTTTTTATGTTATGTTGTATAGTTTTTTTGTGAGAACTGTATTGGATACCACTTCAAGTGTTCTCTTACATGTTTTTTTTTTAAATATATTTTTAAATTGATTTTAGAGAAAGAGAGGGAGTGAGAGGGGGAGAGAGAGAGAGAAATATTGATGAGAGAGAAGAATCCATTGTCTGCCTGCTGCACGCTCCCTCGTGGGGTTCAAACCCACAACTCGGTCATGTGCCCTGGCTGGGAATAGAACCAGTATGGGTGCATGGGATGATGCTCAACCAACTGAGCCACACTGGCCAGGGCTCCTATATGGTTTCTGATAGTTCAGTAAATATTTGCCAAAACTTGTTTAATAAATGCTATTTTTCAATCCACCTGGTAATTGAGTCAAAGGAGACTAAGGATAACTATTTCACCATTGACCAGTTCAGCAACGAAGAGCAGCAACAGCATATTGACTGCCAGACAGTTACAGGGCAAATCAGTGAGAAAATGATCGAAACATCTGCTGTTATCCTTCCAGCTTCTTGCTCTATCAAATATATGAAACTCAGCTTTGTTGATGCCATGTTTCTATTTGGGAAAGCCTGCACATGATGTCGCCTGATGTTAGCTTCTCCAAATATTATTAGAAAATCACCAGCTGTGTTTGGAACCTGATGAAGCTATTTATTATTTTAAATTCCTGGAAGGAAGGGGAGATGCCTGCATGTTTGGTCTGTGTGGCACGAGCTCACTAAAACACATTGTGTGTATATATCAAAACTCAGTATGCGAGGAAAATTCTTTCCCGCTTCAAATGTCGATGAGCCCTTTTGCTTATTTCTAATACTAACCCATTTGGTTAACACAGCCTAAATTATTTCAAAAGCATTACCTCAGCGGAGTTTGGTCAATGCACTCTTTTATGTCTGCCCACCTTTTAAACACTCGCTTTACATTTCCTTTCCCCTGGTTAACTTCATCCAGCAGATAGGAAAACTTTGTCTCAAAAAGTAGTAAAATGAACCTCACTGTTTAAGCAATTAACTGATATACAGAACATATTTAAGAGCACGTTTAAGCCACTCTGCCTAAGGTATTGCAGAAATAATTTTCTTATAATTAAAATGTCTTTCTTTCATTAGCTTACTTGACTAGCGCTGCATATTAAATGTTATTTACAGAAAGGTACCTAATTACATTCATTTATATGTGTTTCTTTACTGCTGTTAATGCATTATATAGGGTCCAGCATATAGTTCTAGCTCAGCATTCTGCCCATGTTCTTAAATTTTTCTTATCGCTAACCGTGTTTTATTGGAGAGCAAGTACGTAAATGTGGAACATACATTTCACTATCCTGTAGATGTTTTTGAGACTTGTCTAATTATAACTTTTGTTCATCACATTAAGTAAATAACTTATTTTGCTGCAAATGCTCACTTTATTTAGGCATTTAATATAACTGGACATAATAACTAATGAAAAACTGGTTAAGAAGTAGTGAGAACTAATCTTTCTTCTGTATTTATTTGCATCAGGGTCTTAATAGGTGTTATTTTATTTCATCTTCAAAACAGCTGTAGGAAGAAGATACAAATAATTTAATACACATAGAAGAAAATTAAAGAGGTGAAATAACTTGTCTAGTCATGCATCTAGTAAGTTACAGAAGTGAGATTTTGGCCAAGCTTGGTCTGCCTTAAATGTGTGTCCTTTTTATTATTTTATACTGCACCTCTTCTGCAGGAATTAACATTTGGGGCAGGCAGTTCAAGTTAAAAATAATCTGGAGAAATTACCTCTACAGACATGAATAACAAGAAGGAATGCCATTTTGAGAAATCTCTAGGGGGCAGGGAGGAAGCAAGACATGAAGTGCTACTTTTGAAAGAGGCTTAAATTAATTAAAATTATAACTAAAAAATTTATTTCATTTCAGACTAAAAAAATGAATCTTGAGTTTGAAACAAATGGATTGGTTGAAAAAATCACTGGGAATAGTTATTGATTCTTATTATTATCTGTCTTAACTATTGGGATGGATGGAGGTAAGCCATTGATTATTATCACAATGAAAACCATTTCCCCTCAGAACAGGAATAAGACACGGAGGCCTTTTATTTCTTCTTCAGCCAAGAAGAAGAAATAAAAGGCATCCAAATTGGAAAAGAAGAAGTAAAGCTGTCATTATTTACAGATGACATGATATTGTACATAGAAAACTCCAAAGACTTCATTAAAAAAACTACTAGATTTAATAAATGAATTCGGCAATGTAGCAGGATACAAAATTAACACCCAGAAATCTATGGCTTTTTTATACACCAATAATGAACTCACAGAAAGAGAAACAAAAAAACAACAATCCCATTTACCATTGCAACAAAAAAAAATTAAGATACCTAGGAATAAGCTTAACTAAGGAGGTAAAAGACCTGTACTCAAAAAAAATGACAGGACATTGAATAAAAGAGATAGAGGAAGACCTAAACAAATGGAGGAATATACTGTGTTCATGGATTGGTGGAATCAACATCATTAAAATGTCTAAACTACCCAAAGCAATCTATAGATTTAATGAAATCCCCATTAAAATACCAATGGCATATTTCACAGACCTAGAACAAACTCTCCAAAAATTCATATGGAATAAAAAGACCCCAAATAGCTGCAGTAATCTTGAGAACGAAGAACAAAGTTGGAGGGATCACAATACCAGATATCAAGCTATATTACAAAGCCACTGTTCTCAAAACTGTCTGGTACTGGCACAGGAACAGACATATAGACAAATGGAACAGAACTGAGAACCCAGAAATCAACCCAAGCCATTATGCTCAATAAATTTTTGAAAAAGGAGGCAAGAGCATACAATGGAGTCAAGACAGTCTCTTCAATAAATGGTGCTGGGAAATTTGGTCAGATACATGCAAAAAAAAAAGAAACTAGATCACCAACTTATACCATACAAAATACAAACTCAAAATGGATAAAGGACTTAAATGTAAAATTGGAAACCATAAAAATCCTACAAGACTCCAGCAAAATAGCAGACATATGTCAGAGCAATATCTTTACCAATACAGCTCCTAGGGCAATGGAGACTAAGGATAAAATAAACAAATGGTACTACATCAAAATAAAAAGCTTTTGCACAGCAAAAGAAACCATCAACAAAACAACAAGAAATCCCACTGCATGGGAGAACATATTTGCCAATGTTATATTCTTAAGGGCCTAATCTCCAAAATTTATAGGAAACTCATACATCTTAACAAAAGGAAGATAAACAAGCCAATTAAAAAATGGACAAAGGACTTAAATAGACACTTTTCAAAAGTGGACATACAGAAGGCCAAGAGACATATGAAAATATGCTCAAAGCTACTAATCATCCGAGAGATGCAAATCAAAACGACAATGAGATACCATATAACACCTGCCAGGATCCCTATCATCAGCAAATCAACAAATGAAAAGTGATGGCGAGTATGTAGAGGAAAAGGAACACTCTTGCACTGCTGGTGGGAATGCAGACTGTTGCAGCCACTGTGAAAAACAGTATGGAGTTTCCTCAAAAAATTAAAAATGGAACTCCCATTTGACCCAGTAACCCTCAGCTAGGATTATATCCCAAGAACTCAGAAACACCAATCAGAAAGAATATATGCACCCCTATGTTCATAGCAGCACAATTTGCAATAGCTAGGATTTGGAAACAGCCTAAGTGCCCAACAGCAGATAAGTGGATTGAAAAACTGGTACATCTGCACAATGGAATACTATGCTGCAGTAAAAAAGAAGGAACTCTTACCATATGCAACACCATGGATGGAACTGGGGAGCATTATGTTAAACGAAATAAGCCAGTCAGAGAAAGATAAATATCACATGACCTCACTCATTTGTGGAATATAATGAATAACATAATCTGATTAACAAAAATGAGATAGAGAAGCATTGAATAGACCATCAAACTTCAGAGGGAAAGTAGGGGAGGGGAGTGGGGTAAGAGATCAACCAAAGGACTTGTATGCACGCATATAAGCATAACCAATGGACACAGACATTAGGGTAGTGGTCGGCAAACTGTGGCCCCTTGAGTGTGGCTCTTTCACAAAATACCACATGCAGGCATGCACGTACAGTGCGATTGAAACTTCGTGGCCACACTCAAGGGGCCAAACCGCCGCATGTGGCTCGCGAGCTGCAGTTTGCCGACCACTGCACTAGGGGGATGAGGGCATGTGCTGGGGGGTAGGGGTGGCTGGAGAGAGGTCACTGGGGGAAAAAGAAAACATATGTAATATGATATGTAACTAGAGGCCCAGTGCACAAAAATTTGTGCGGGGGGGGGGGGCCC
>NW_005358567.1:2955431-2971508 GCF_000412655.1 Myotis brandtii | reverse complement strand
CACCCCCTTCAGGGTGGGGGTCCCCATTGGGGTGCCTGGCCAGTCTGGGTGAAGGGCTGAGGGCTGTTTTCAGCCTGGCCAAGCCTCCCCAGCGACAGAAGCTCCCAGCCTCTCCTTTTTTTCTTTTTTTTTCTGGGATTTATTTACCTTCTATAATTGAAACTTTGTAGCTTGGGACCAGAGCTTGGCTTCCTCCATCGCCAGGGGCAACCCAAGGCTCCAGCTCCGTGGCCACTGCTGGCTGAAAGCAGGTATCTGGGTTTGTTTAGCTTCTATAATTGCAACATTGTTGCTTAGACTGGAGCTCAGAGCTGGGCCACGACAGGCGGGGAACCTTGGCTTCCTCTATCACTGGAGCAAGCAAACCTCCTGCTCCCTTCAGTTGCGTGGCTGCCAGCCGCCATCTTGGTTGGGTTAATTTGCATATCCTGCTGATTAGCCAATGGGAAGCATAACGGAGGTATGGTTAATTACCGTGTTTGTCTATTATTAGGTAAGATATTTTAAACAATAAATAATTTTTAAAAAATGTGAATTACTCAAAAGACAAACAAAACAAAACAAAAAAACCTGAGATTTGAACACACCACAGAATTCTCAGATGTTAAGAGATATTTTAATATATCTGCCTTTTAAAATATCAACAAGTAAACTTGAATATTTTTTCACTTACAAGCTGTACCACATGTTTTAGGAATATTACAAATTGATGCAAACATATAATTTCAGTGAAATGTAAGACTCCTAAGGAAGCTTATTAGGAACAATGATACCAAGTTTCTAGTTCTTTAATGTGCATAGGTAGAAACTATCAAGGCTCTGCGTTAAAGAATCCAGAGGGATGTGGCATAAGGTGTAACAATTATGACTAACCTAAACTATAGACTCATTAAGTACTAGCAAGTGATACTTAAGTCTCATAATTGAGGGATGTTATTTCCCCAAACCTTCTTCCCAAAGTGCGGTCCCAGCCATGCCTAAAACACCTCCATCACGGTAGTGTGGTTGGATGTTTAGCATCACCCTCCTCCCTGGAGTCTCCTTTAAAATGCTTCCATTCCAACAATGGAGATTATATAGTAGATGACCTCCTTTTTTGGCAGTATGTCCTCAGCCAATGTAAGAAGAAAAGAAAGTATTATGTAATGAGAGACAGAAGACCCCAAGAGCAAACTTTGTCTTCTGCTCCACTGTATCTAGACCCAGTCTTAAATTAAATGGAATCCACAGCCATGTGTTCAGTTTTGCAGTTTATTCAATATTTTTAAATCTAAATTTACATTGAAAGACATATCATGAATAGACCAGGAGTCCTTGATTCCCTGTCAATCAAAATTAAATCATCTCATAGGTTTCCCCTTAGGTGACATCCTGTTTCGTAGTGGATACTACTTACATTTTATCTCTTGTTGTTAAAGTCATCTACATCTTTCTTTTCTTGGTTTCATCCAGCAAACTTTCATTGACTATCTATCTACTATAAACCAGACTATTTCTAGGTGCTGGGATCACAACAATGGAGTTGCTATTTCTTCTGCCTTTAAGAATGTAAATATCTAAGAGGAACTCTCTACACAACTATACCTTAAGAATGAGATACATTGACAACTTTTTTCATACTTAAAGAAAAATTAAGAGGGTATGAATCTAGGGCATAGAGGGACTCTTACACACAAAAAAATCACAATTTGGACAGCAAATACTTTTGTTTAAACTGTTTTAAAATAGCCCCCATCTCCTTGGAAGTGGACTTATCTGGATGAAATCAACAGGTATCTTAATTCTGTAAAAACCACCAAAGGAAATCTTATTATGTGAGTGAAAAACAGTGATTCACCATTGTACTCCTGGAACATCACTTAGCTTATGTAGCTGTCTTAAGTTTACAGATGAATTGTTCTCTTAGGTAAATTAAATTGGATGTGTCTTCTAGCAGAAAATAAGAGCAATTGTTTTCATGCATCTTTGGGAAGAAATATTAGTTTTTCCTATTTGATTTTGAATGGATTTTTTAATTTTGCAAACTTTTTCTTGTGGATATATATGTAGCTTTCTTTGGGCAGTTGTTTGTAAAAGAGAAGGTGCACAAGTCGGACCTTAGGAGCATGATGAAAGACATGATTTAAACAATAAAAAGACAACATGAAAAAGAATAAGAATGGATGAACAATGAATTTGGACCTTTGTGTTCTGATGTAGTTGTGTCCCCTCGGCCACAAGGCAACATCTTAACACTACCAGTGGGAGTTAGGTTCCTTCTGAAAGAAATGACATTTCTCATAGTCAATAAATGTGAGAAGAGTTCAAACATGGGACAGAAAATTAGGAAACAAAAATTGAGGAGTAGGATCTTAAACTGTAAGGCAGGAGGCACACACTCTCTTTGGTTATTACACATATTCAAGGTTCAGTGAGGCCCAAAGTTCATCTGATGATAATAATGATGATGATGATGACGCCTGGGTTGTGGATAAAAAGATTGAGAATTTCAAAGATTAAAAAAAAATTACTAGACCCATCAAGAAATGGCTGACTTGTGACTGAAAAATGATGTGATAGTGCCATCACTGAATAATCTTATAGATGAAGAGCTTTATTGATTAAATGCAAATGATAGACACATCAATATTTTATGCAATTATGAATATATAATTCTAGAGTCACCTCTGTGTATCATGTTAGTTTCACCAATGCATACTTCTGCCACAAAATAAAGGAGACCCAACAATTTGTCACTAGGGGGCAACAGGAGTTTATTTAACCTGAAGTAACACCAAAGTATTCTCTAAGGTCCCAAAGCTCATACTAGGAGTAACATAATAAAAGTGTAGCAATTAGTTCTCAATCACATCTCTTTTCCTCACGGAATGACACTCTGAACTTGTCTTTTAGGAAACAAGCAAGTAAAATAGGACTTACTAAAAAAAAAAAAAAAAAAAAGACAATGAGGCTTGAGGAAACAATGACTTTTAAAAAGGATAAATTGGTGATAGGAAATATTTGGGATAGATCAATGATTTTAAGACATCCAAAACTATGCTGAAGAAAATGCATTTGAATGTTTTTTATCATGTCCTGGGTTGTAAGAGCAGCCAATCCAATATTCCTATAAAACCATGTTCTATGTTTTTTACATAATTTTTCAAATGATTCAGTCTTTAGTTAAGAAAACCATTTGGCTACAAAGCCTTACTAGTAAATCTCTAATCTGTGAAGAAAATAAATAAATTAAATTAATTAAATTAAACTTTTGGCAATACCTCTAAATCATATTATTTTTCTCTCTAATGAACTAATAATTCCCCTCCTTCTCTCATTACTACTCTCAAAATTTAAGACTGTCATGTCTCTCCTACATTATTGCTATAGACTCTTTATATGTCTCTTTGCTGTTCTTAACACAATCAGACCATGGCACTGATTGCTCTCTCAAACTCTTTTGCTGGCCCTACCTCCTCTTCCTGACCTCAAAATCTCTGTTTTCAGCTCTAGTCTTACTATTTATTCTCATTCCTTGACACCAGACTGTCCAGTGGCTTTGAAGACCATACACATGCTTTTGACTCTCTATAGTCCCTGAGTTGTAATACCTAACTGCTCAGATTTCAAATCCATTGGAATGTTGAGTAAGCATTTCCAACTTAACAGGTTCAACATAGATCTCTTGTTTTCTCAGGCTCCCACCAAACAGTTCTTCCAGTCTTCTTTATATCTGTAAATGGCATCTACCTATTTTTTTTATGCTGAAACCATGCTCCTCTTTGCCCAACAATCCATATCATATTTAGCATTAAGACCTATGTGTCTTCCTTCAAAATATTTCCAGAATCCATCTACCTCTTAATCCTCCATCACTACCAGGTCCAGTTCTTGTAATGTTCTCATATATAAGGCTGCAATTACCTCCTAATTCTCCTCTTTGCTTCCAGTAAGTAAATTCACTCAGAAGGCAAGTGATTTTCTAAATATCAAATTTTGTCATTTGTCTGGCCAATACTCTCCAATGGTATTCTTTAGAAAAATGATGAAATACAGGTTTCTGGCCATGATATTTAATGCCCACTGTAATATGAATCTGCATGGGTTTTGTTTGTGTGACCATAGAATTCTTCATTACAAGAAATCTTCCATGTAATGCCAAAATATAAATCAGTAACAGTAGATCTGCTCTGGAAACTATTTTCTTTACCCTTTCTCCAAGCATTTCCAGGAGTGCTTTTTCAAAATCCTAAGGCACTAAGAAATATAGTAGGAAAACCACTGATCTCTGTTCAAGCACTACTTTGATAAGTGAAAAAATAAGGAACAAAAAGATAATATGATGAGCTGAAGCAGAGTAAGTTAGGACTAGAATCAGCTTGATTCAATTCAATTCACTTTAGTAATAGTCATTCTCAAGAGCATTCCCTTCTGACAGGTCTTAGATTAGAAGTAGAAGACAGACAGATTTAAATCATCTATTTAAGTAGAGTTAATTAAACTAATGAGAGAGCACCTAATTGAGATTATTAGGATTTAACCAATTGGTACCCAAATTAGCTGGTGTGTCCAACAGATGGATGGCTAAATCTCTGTCCATTAATTTCTGTAACACAGAGGGTTTTAAAGAGCCATTTAGAATAGGCCAACTATATAGAAATAACACCAAACAATGTAGCACCAGTTTGAATTGGCATATTCAAAAATAGCCACAGGTATTGTCAAAAGACAATATAGGCTAGAAAAAAATAGTAGAGGAGAAGAAATATAAGGCATTTTTTATTAACATTTGCATTTTACTGTGGCTTTTAAAATATTTTAATAGTTTCTAGAAAATCAAAGGTTAAAACCTCCTCTTAACACAATATGGTAATTTTTTATGTTCTTAACTATAATAAAATATAAGTCATTTAAAAAAATCTGTTTTGAAACTATATGTATTTCAAATAATACAAAACTTTCTTCACCTGAATATTCAAATTCTGCTATTTTAAAGAGCAGTGAGGTCCTTTTTTTATTGGTTATTTAATTTAGGCTAGACATCATACAAACACAGAAATTTGGAAGGTAGATTTATTGTCTTGTTTGCTTAAATGATACTGTAGTTATGCTGATTCAAATACTTTGCCCATCTTAGAAGTTAAGTAACTGGTAATGCTGGCTTTAAGCTCATGCCTGACTTCAAATCCCAGCCTATTTTTATTAAACACGTCTGTATGCCTGAATGTAAAAACCATACATTCCTTCAAGTTTCATTGTGTAGCTTTTCATATGAGAAACTAAGGTCTAATGATTTGCCTAATATACATAGGAACATTTAAGCTACAAGTGGGAAGAGAATTCATCTAATTTCTTTCAAATATTAGAAGTTCTTATCCCATTCACTTATTATATATGTATAAATGGGTTTTAAATATGTATAAATTTGATACATATTTATTATCACTTGATATTATCTCTAGAGAAGGCCTTTGACTATGATAGTCTGTCTGATTGAAATGCTCTCTTCTCTCTTCCTCTCTCCTTCATTTAGTTAATTTTTATTCCTTCTTTAGAATGCAAAATTTAGACCACCTCTCAAGTGACAATTCCTCTGGATAGCTATCACATGCATCAGACAAGGATGTTCACCTATTATATTCTTTTAGAATTCACTTTGTTTCCTTTATTCTTACCATAATTATGCTTTTCATTTATTTGGGTGATTATTTGATTAGTGTCTATTGCCAATATAATATACAATCTTCATGGGAAAATTCATATTTGTTTAACCTTACATTTGTATTCCCAAAGACCAGCCCAATGCCTGGCACTTAGTAGCAGCTCAATAAATAATAATCAGACTTGACTTGGGGTTGTGAACACACAATACAATATACAGATGGTAATTTATAGAATTATATACCTGAAACCTATATAATTTTATTAACCGATGTCACCCCAATAAATTCAGTAAAAAATATATATTACATTGTTAATTATTTATAAAAATCTTGAAAATGAGTACCCTATCTCTTAAATACTCTGCTAGGGAAGTTGCTGATAGCACTTTAGCATTGAATAAGACATTACCCTGAAGGGCTAAATTTATTGGGCCACAGCTTTCCCATTACAAGGCGACAAGTGAGTTAGTCAGTGGCTACATAGGTGGAAGAGGTGGATAAGAGGTCCAGAGGCAACATTGACACACCAGGGACTAGGGTTCCCTTAGAAACCTGGGATTTTAGTGAGCAAAGGGTTTGGGCACCAAAAGATCAAAGTAAAGAGTTTAGCCTATGAGTCTGTGTTCAGAAGCAGGTTAGATATCTGGTACTCAGGCATCAAGACTGACATTAAGTAGCCCATCAGTGCCACAAATGGGGCCAGTGCTACTTCTTCAATGTTTTATAAAAATGAGGAGGTACTTTTGGTTGCCACAATGACAGAAGGGTGTAACTAGCATTTAATGGATTGGGATGAATGACAAAAACACTGCAAAAGCACAGGGCAGTTCTACACAATAACAGATGTCCCTGCCCTCAATACCAAGAGAACCCCCTTGGAGAAATGCGATGAGTCAACAAGCTCCTCGAAGACAAGGCACATATCCTGTTCCCCTGGGTGTTCTAGCAGCAAGCACAGTGCTGCTTGACCTTCACTGAATGCATATTGGGAACGATCTTCCATTTCTTGCCATTGAGCTAGCTAGGAATATAGAAATGCATAAATGTATGACTTCATATTGATTCAATGAAAGTGTAACTAGACTCTTGCTTCTGAGCAGAGGAGGAAAAGGGCAGTTCATTCTCAGTTGTTAAAAAAAGAGGGTAATCAAAATTGCTAAGTCACGGAAAGCAGAGAGGTACTTCAATCAGAAAGCAACAATGACACCTAAGATTGAGGTAGCTTTTCATATTAAAGTCTTACTAGTTACCTAGACTGGAAGTGACCTGGATGGGTAATCTGGGCCTCCAGGCCTTTGCTAGAGAGGGCAGCTAAGCCACAGATGGATCCTGATACAATGAGGGTGTTCTTCCACATGCATTGTAGACAGAGCTAGGGGATTAGCAAACATGGGCGAAAGGAGACATTCATTCATAGAGGAAAGTCACCTGCTCGCGGTTTTCCAAAAGACCCACAAAACCTACTGCCCTCTGCGATGGAGACATTCTTTGTGTCAGACTCGGTGGAACAGTTCTGAAGCAGCAAGGGTGATTGTATTGATTTTGAAGGAATGTCTGGTTAATTTTTCACAAGGCGTAGATCCCTCAGAAATCGATGACTTTCTGCTGTTTCTTTATTCTTCCGAATAAACTGTGTCTGTAGGAGAAACTTGATTCTTAAGCTCAATTGGATTTATAAAACATTCACAGGCACACAGCACAAAAGAAATGGAAGCTTTCCCTAGGAGTGGTAAGTATTTAACCTCAGCTTAGGACAAAGATTCCTTCTCTTTTGATTTATTCGTGTCCTTGGACTGGCTTTAGGAGGGACTGACATTTCTGTGATGCAAATGCTTCTTTTAAGCATTGGTTCCCATCCCCAAGGAAAAGACACTTTAATAGAAGATATGAAGTACATGTCTAGAAAGCAGAATCTAAGCAAATATGTATTGAAAAAATCTGGGATTATGGGAGAGCCTGTTAGAAATATGTTCATTTTACTATTTTTTCTTCACGAAGATGAGTGTGCAGTGATAAATATTTTTGAAAGAAATATAAATGTGCTTTGGAAGCAGTATTAAAATGCTTTCCAATAGCAGAGCTTAAGGAAATTGCTGAGTGATTCCTATCTCTCATGTAGATTTACACAGCAAGAAGCTAATGCCCAGAGAGGTTAAGTGTTCTTCCTAAGGTCACACAGTGAATGTCTCATTCATTAAATTGGAAATGCCACTTTGAAAAGAAATCGATGAACACTCATTTATCAAGGCCAGGGAATGTGCAAGGTTGCAAACAGATAATGTCTGGATTGGAACAAATACACAAGACAAGAACTCAAATCATAAAAACGGGAAAGAGAAGATAGAGGGAAAATTCAAAACAATGTATTTGCAATGCTAGAAAAGCTTCCCACACTTGGTTAAATATCATTGATGAATCATTTACTTACATAGCAGTTATATCACTTGAGACATAAGACCAATCATTGCTCCTCATCTTATTTGTATGCCATGGTTTTTTAACGCTTTGGTGTACAAAAACCCAGCACAGCGATCAACTCCTACAATAAAACATGCATAGGTTATTTATTGGCAAGGCAAATAGGTATTACTTCAAAGAGATACAGAGAGAGAGTCTAACATTTCCAAGCCAATCCAGTGATTAACTAAACCTCTTTTTCTGGGAATATGAACACATAAGACCCTTGCAGCCTCTCCTTAGCCCTTTGCTCTTACCCAAACCCTACATGTGTGTGAGCACACAGGGAACATGAGCACAGGTCTATCTGTGTGTGTTTAGAATGTCTTAAAGAACAGAAATACTTAGGGTCACATCAAATGATACTATGTTTTCTTTCAATATTCTTAGTTTCCTTTGCTTTGTTAGTAACTTAGGAAGTAAAGAAATAGGAAAAGTTACTGAAATCAGTTATGTTTCATGCTAGTTTCCAATGGGACCATCTGCCTCGCTAAACGAACATAGGCATCTCTTTATAGTCTGAAAACGTCATCAAGATCAAACTCTGTGAATTGCTTGCCAATGTATCATTCACTGTGGCTTTTAGGGGTATTTCAGGAATGAGAGGGAACGCTGAAGTTTTAATCCCTCTTGTCCCAGCAGCTACAAGTTAAACACCAAAAGCAAGCCCTGTCTAGCTCCTGGTGTTTCACCAGGCCAGCTATAAAAATTATCTTCATCTAATTCTAGCACGAGATGACTCTTAATCAGGATGAGGTTTTATTCTCCATCCAATCTAGTAAACAAACAAACAAACAAACATTATCTTATGGCTCTTGAATGGATATTTAAGATCTAGACTACTTAGAATTCTAATTCATTTAAAACACATTCGGAAGAAAACTTCCTGATTTCCCAATTATACCCTATGTGGATCAAAACCACAGGATGGACGAACTTTCTGATGAGGGCTTGATTGTATCTTCTGTGTCTTAATGCAATGCGTCCCACATGCAGACAGGAATGAACTTGGTGGAAGCAGCATTCATTAAGAAGGGAGACCTTTCAGGTTATCTGGGATGTCCATTCTGCTCATAAGACTATTGTCCTCGACTATTAATTGAGACCCACATAATTAGTGTCTTGACCTTAAAATCCATCCAGAAAGGGACCTTCTTGTAAATTTCTTTCGCAATTGCCTTTAAGTCCATAATTATTTCAAATTTTTAAATTTAACTAAATTTTCAAAAATATCCACAAAAATTCTAAATCAAGGATTTAAAGAAAGAATGCATTGAAGATCACTAAATCCACAAATGGAATTTTAACTACTAACTTATTTCTAAAAACGTAATTAAAATGTGCATACACTTGCACACACATAGGGACAACAAATTAGAATAGCCAAAGTGTGTTGGGGAATTAACTTCTATTTCTTATTTTTAGAACTTGCCAAAATTATTATCCAGTTATTCTTTAAGGAAAAGAAAATGTTTCTTTCAACTCTATTTTCTTCTGTGGATCCTTTTACATGTCCCAAATGGTAAGGCTAGGAATGTTTCATGTGTTCAGGTTTAAAACTCATTGGAGTGAAGATCTCTCCATCTTTCAATCTTTGACTGATGGAACTGCAAAATGTCATTTTAGAGACTTTTCAGCTATTATGATTAAATCTCTAATTATTTGTATTGTTAATACATACATTTAAAGCCTTCATTCTTATTTTTTAATCTTTATTGTTGAAAGTAAATATATATATCTCCATCTCTTTTTCCCCCATTGACTCCACACTTTCTCCCCAAGGCCTCCTTCACCACACTATTGTCTATGTCCACAGATTGTGCATATATGCATACAAGTCCTCTGGTTGATCTCTTCCCACCCACCCACACACCCCTGCTTTCCCTCTGAGATTCGACAGTCTGTTCCATTCTTCTATGTCTCTGTATCTATTTTGTTCACCAGTTTATCTTGTTCATTGGATTTCACATATGAATGAGATCATGTGATACTTGTCTTTCTTAAAGCCTTCATTCTTCTATTCAACACCTCACAGTAACTTTCAGTGATTGATCATTTCTATGTCACTGGCACTGCCACATTTTGCTGTGAGTCTATTGTATTATAACCTGAACATTTTATATTATGTCATAGGTTGCACAACAGAGGAGATGTGATTGTGTGCCTCAGATGTTCATGGGAATGAGGAGTTTCCAGGAGATTCCAGGCTGAGTCCCATCCACACAAAAGTTCTGAGAATTTTAATATGCTCTGTGGCTGAAATGTGGCTGTATAATCAATTTATGGTAACAATCATGAAGACTGCACCACATCCAGAAATCATTATCTGTTTCTTGAAAGTACTATGTTATATTCATTAGATTCTTTAAGGCTAGATGCTGCAATAGACAACCCCCTGACCATTTAATGGTTTAACATTAATACTGGCATATTCTTGCACATGTGTCTGTCTGATGCAGGTCTGACCATCCTCCTCCACCTTGAAACTATACAATTTGGAGCATGGTAGTAGGGTAATGGAAGAGGAATGCTTATCACCCCTTTACCTGCACTCATCAGAACTACGCATGTTAATTTGACTCTACGGCACTGGCCAACAATCGTTATATGATTGTAATCTTACTTCAAAGGAGATTGTAAAAGGTAGAAGAACCCCTAGATATTTGGCAAGTACTAAATGATTCTGCCATGTATCTGGGTTTTGCCTAAAATATCTACACTAATAAAAGAGAAACATGGTAATTAGCGTACGACCACTACCCTTTTCATTGGCTAATCAGTGAGTATATGCAAATTAACTGTCAGCCAAGATGGCAGCCGGCAGCCAGGCACTGAAGCGAGCAGGGAGGCTTGCTTGCTGCAGACTCCAACGTTCCCCGCCACACTTGCCGGCCTCTCATCTGCAACTCTAAGCAACTATATACTATGTTGCAAATAAGAAGGTAAACAAAACCCCAGAAAACAGCCGGACTGAAACCCAGCCGGACCGAAACATTGTATCCATGTTTTCAGCAGCGAGGCCTCAGAGCTAAAGCTGGCCCAGAAAAAAAAAAAAAAATGAAAACAAGGAGCGGTTGGAAGCTTCAGTCACTCGCCAGCTGGAAAACAGCCCTCAGCCCCTCACCCAGACTGGCCAAGCACCCCAGTGGGGACCCCCACCCTGATCCAGGACACCCTTCAGGGCAAACCAGCCAGCCCCTACCCATGCACCAGGCCTCTATCCTATATAGTAAAAGGGTAATAGGCCTCCCAGCACCGGGATCAGCGGAGCAGCGAGGCTCCCGGCACCGGGATCAGCATGACAGGGGGCAGCGCCCAAACCCCCTGATCGCCCTGCGGCTCTGTGTGTGACAGGGGGCGGGGCCACAACCTCCCTATCCGCCCTACTCTGTTCGTGACAGGGGAAGGCACCCCAACCCCCTGATCAGCCCTCCTCTGTGCCTGATAGGGGGGAGCTCCCCAATCTCCTGACTGCCCTGCAGCTCTGTGTGTGACAGGGGGCAGCGCCCAAACCCCCTGATCGCCCTGCGGCTCTGTGAGTGACAGGGGGCGGGGCCACAACCTCCCTATCCGCCCTACTCTGTTCGTGACAGGGGAAGGCACCCCAACCCCCTGATCAGCCCTCCTCTGTGCCTGATAGGGGGGAGCTCCCCAATCTCCTGACTGCCCTGCAGCTCTGTGTGTGACAGGGGGCAGCGCCCAAACCCCCTGATCGCCCTGTGGCTCTGTGAGTGACAGGGGGCGGGGCCACAACCTCCCTATCCGCCCTACTCTGTTCGTGACAGGGGAAGGCACCCCAACCCCCTGATCAGCCCTCCTCTGTGCCTGATAGGGGGGAGCTCCCCAATCCCCTGATTGCCCTGCGCCTCTGCGTTTGACAGGGTGCAGCACACCAACCCCCCCCCCCACGGGCCCTGCTCTGTGCCTGATAGGGGGGAGCTCCCCAATCCCCTGATTGCCCTGCGCCTCTGCGTTTGACAGGGTGCAGCACACCAACCCCCTGATCGGCCCTGCTCTGTGGGTGATAGAGGGTGGCGCCCCAACCCCCCTCCACGGGCCTTGCTCTGTGTGTGACAGGGTAGAGCCATAACCTCTCCATCAGCCCTGCCCCGAGTGTGACAGTGGTGGCGCCCCAACCCCCCTGATGGGCCCTGCTCTGTGAGTGACAGGGGGCAGCGCCCCAACCCCCTGATCGGCCCTGCTCTGCGTGACAGGGGGTGGCGCTGCAACCTCCCCATCGACCCTGCCTTGAGTGTGACAGGGGGCAGTGCCCCAACCCCCCAGTCGGCCCTACCCTGAGCGTGACTGAGGGTGGCATTGCAACCTCCCGATCCGCCCTGCTCTGTGCATGACGGGGCGGCGCCCCAACTCCCCAATCGGCCCTGCTCTGAGCCTGACCAGGGGCTGCACTTAGGGATTGGGCCTGCCCTCTGCCACCCGGGAGCAGGCCTAAGCCAGCAGGTCGTTATCTCCCGAGGGGTCCCAGACTGTGAGAGGGCACAGGCCGGGCTGTGGGACCCCCCCTCCCCCGCCCCCCGAGTGCACAAATTTTTGTGCACCGGGCCTCTAGTAATATAAATAAAAGGTGTAGTGGTTTCTGTTCTTGATTAGAGGATTCTCCCAGTCCCACCCATATCTGGATAGTAGCAACCTTTAGTTGACTATCACAGGATGCAATTTAGAATGAGTTTAAGCACATATTTAGCATGTGACACCACATATAGAACAGCTAGTTGGCCACTTGTAGCATCCAATTGGCTTAAAAGCCTGAGGAATTGCTTGCTAACTTAATCTACAGAGGTAAGACTCCTTAGTAGCAGAGAAAAGACTGTGGTTCAAACTTGACTTTGCTAATTTGATTGTGTCATTGTGCTTTAGAGTATCTTCATCTGGAAAAAGCAACTCAACAAAGCACTTCACTGTAACTTGCTTCACAGAGATTTGTGAGGAGTAAATAATATCAAACAGTTAACAAAATCTTTGGAATCTGTGAATTGCTAGATAAATATAAAATACTATATTTTGATGACACTATGAGCATTTTCTCACTTAACCTTTCACTATTGTTTATAGCCTCTTGACCAAAGTAAGAAGAATGCTTCCTGCTGGAGCTATGGTTTAGATACCAAATAGCTTTAAGCTAAAATTCACTATATTTTTTATGGAAAAGGAACAATTCTCAGTTTTTAACTTATATTATTTAAAAATGCTAAAAGTGTAATGATTCATAGTAAAACTTATAATTTTGAAAACCAGTGAGTTAAAAAATATTTCTGTACTGCGAAAAACATATATTTTCTGTACATAATCATGTTAGTAAGCAAATAGATCATTTTTACAAGACTGCTCATGTTGGGGAGAGAAATGTATTAAAATGCATGACTCATTAAAATAATTTATGCCATTACAAGATAATTTATGTAGCTATCTTCTTTTAATAGATTCTTTCCCACTGGGGGGTCTCTCTCTCTCTCTCTCCCTCTCTCTCTATTAATAGCATACTTAGGAAAGGTAAAGCTGATGTTATAAGGATCTGAATACTTCAAAAAACTTTATTTAGGATATCTGAGCTATTGTCGATTTTTTTATGTATTTTTACACTCTCACTTCTGAAAATTTAAGAAAAGGTGTAAAAATCAATCTTTATTGCACATTTAATTTCTCATGAAAATACAAAATCTTCAGTCAGTATTGAAAAGAGGATCTGAGTAGGGATGCCTTGAACAGGAAATAATCTTGCTCTTATGCTTTTAGAGTCAAAACAATTCTGGAGATTTTTCCTTCTGAATGTAGGAAGGCGTTTATTCCTAAAATTATAGAGCTTCTACTCTGAGGCTCTGCTCTGCTAATGACATTTGCCTCACATATGGCTACATATTGGACATAGAAAATACTTCTTTCAGCAATTCTTTTACAGATATGGGTTGTTTTTTAAAGTAAATCATCAGAATCATGGATAGTTGTATGGTCCTCTACTAACTTTTGACACTTATGTCCAACCAGTCTTTATTCCACAGCATGACTTTGTGTCATTAAACAGTGTAAGGCAATGGAGACCTAATACAATATTGCAATTATCTTGTATTCAATAGCCACAAAATTACTCATTTTTTTCCATGAGAGACCAATGGGACAATATCTGTGTCATGCCTCACACTCACTCCATGGCAGCATCACTGTGCATAGGTATATAGCTTGCTTGATTTTTTGAGGTGGTCATCTCATTATTCTGTTGCTGTACAGACCAAGTTCTAAGGAAACATAAGAAGAGATAAGTTCATTTGAGCCAGAGGAGATCTTGAAAATGAAGTATCACATTTTTGTTGATTATGGTGGTAGTCTTTGCCTTCTCAAAAACACTTCCTTTAATGAGCAGAACATTAAGTGGAAAGAATTTAAGGCTCAGGTTTCCTAAGTCTTTGTCCATATTTGGATTGGCAAAGCAAATATTTTGTCACTTAAACTGTTACATAGGCTTTCCAGATATACTTGGCAGAAGAAAATGATCTTATCAACCACCCCCTAGAATGCTAGTAACTCTTTTCTGAGTCACAGTAATGCATTGTGTTAATAAATATAAGTTCTCCATTAAAATATTAGCAGATGTAGCAGATTATAAATGGTCACAAATTTTTGCTACACAACTCACTGAATGTTATGGTCTATGTGCCACTCGCTTAACTCTAAGAATAGTAAGGGGTGTTTTTTCACCAAAATAATATATTGGAAATGATGATCTAGTTTCCTGCCTAAAGATTAAGAGACTTCTCTCCCACTCTCTTTTTCTTAAATCATTCACTCTTGGACTCCTGAATTAGGATGTAAAAAGTCCTTCCATTTTTCTGGGGAGAGAATGTGGAGAGGGTCTGAGAACATATGGAGAGAAAGAGGGGCCAAGTTAAACCCAGCTTCTAACTATACTCCTAGGCTGAGGTAGTAGGAATGTGAGTAAAGTTGTTTGAACCTCCTACACCAACAAAGAACCCAGTTGAATACCAACAAGTGATCAGACACATGCAAGAGAAGAATTGCCTAACTCTTTTCTGAGTCACAGTAATGCATTGTGTTAATAAATATAAGTTCTCCATTAAAATATTAGCAGATGTAGCAGATTATAAATGGTCACAAATTTTTGTTACACAACTCACTGAATACTATGGTCTATGTGCCACTCACTTAACTCTAAGAATAGTATGGGATGTTTTTTCACCAAAATAATATAATGGAAGTGATGATCTAGTTTCCTGCCTAAAGATTAAGAGACTTCTCTCCCACTCTCTTTTTCTTAAATCATTCACTCTTGGACTCCTGAATTAGGATGTAAAAAGTCCTTCCATTTTTCTGGGGAGAGAATGTGGAGAGGGTCTGAGAACATATGGAGAGAAAGAGGGGCCAAGTTAAACCCAGCTTCTAACTATACTCCTAGGCTGAGGTAGTAGGAATGTGAGTAAAGTTGTTTGAACCTCCTACACCAACAAAGAACCCAGTTGAATACCAACAAGTGATCAGACCCATGCAAGAGAAGCTGAGCCCGGCACACATTCCTGAACCATAAAATTATAATATACAGTAAAATGATTGCTCTTTAAAAATCACTAAGTGTGGGGAGAATTTGTGGTACAACCATAGGCAACCTAACAGAATAAGCAGTGGATGTTCTGCCTTTTTTTTCTTGGCATCTCTAACATTAAACTAAGATTGGATATTAAACAAATAGTATGGGAGAATATGTGCATATTGATGCAAAAATATTTTTTTCTTTCTTTTTTTAGGTATTTATTTATTTACTAGAGGGCTGGTGCATGAATTCATGCACCAGTGGGGTCCCTCGGCCTGGCCTGTGGGGATCAGGCCGAAACCAGCTCTCCAACATCCCCTGAGGGGTCCTGGATTGCCAGAGAGCACAGACACAGGCCAAATCTGTGCACCAGGCCTCTAGTATGCATATAAGATCTTTGGTTAATCTCTTCCCACCCTC
>NW_005358567.1:2905010-2954955 GCF_000412655.1 Myotis brandtii | reverse complement strand
GGGATATATATATATATATATATATCATCACCTGAGGATATTTTTCCATTGATTTTTAAGTAGAGTGGAAGAGAGAAGGAAAGACACAGAGAAACATTGATGTGAGAGAAACACATCAATTGGTCATCTCCCTCCCGTGCACTGACCAGGGCCCTGATCAGGGCCTGGGCTGGGGAGGAGCCTGCAACCAAGGTATGTGCCCTTGACTGGAATTGAACCTGGGACCCTTCGGTCCACAGGCCAATGCTCTATCCACTGAGACAAACCAGACAGGGCAAAAAATATTTTATTTTTTTAAATGATTTCTATAAGACAAGAGGTAGGTCCTTTAGAACTGAAGTAAAATCTATAGATGAGAATAGACTATGTTAAATACCTAGGTTGAGGCATTCAATATTAAAGAATTAGCAGTAACTCTACTATTGTGTGAGAACAGACATATAGATAACATTCTACAAAGTTAGAATCTTGAAATCTTTATTTTAAGACAGAAACTCTCTGAGATTTGTTCACATCTATTGATCAGTTACTTATTGAACATCTAAGAGGTTTCCAATACAGTATTAGGAACTGAATATTCTATGGTGAACACAGCATTTTCTAAAACTAAACAAGGGAGAGACACACACACATAAATCAGTAAAATAAAACGTTAAGTGCTGTAGCATATACAAAACATTACGGGAGCACAAAGAAGGGATTTGCTCTGGTAGGCCGGGAAGATTTCATGGTTGAGATGAGGTTTGTGTTGAGTATAAAGGATGAGTAGGTGGTCCTCAGATGGAGGTAAGTGGGAGATCATGTTTTGTATACATGTGAAATTAGAGCCGGGGGCGGGGGGAAGGGGATTGTTCCACAGTCATCCCTTCATTTAATAAGTACTGGAGTCTCTAATATTTAGTAGGTTATCGGTACTTCCTAGACATCACTTGAGATTGGTTAAACTATTACAAAAGCCCACTATAGGGATGTCCTAAAGTTGCTTATGGTCTGATGGAGTCATCAAACTGGATTACAAGTATAGATCATTGTAATCCAGAGTGATGACTGCTGAAAGGAAACACACAAGGACATGACAGGAGCAGCAATGACAACCAAACTTCCTGGAGGATTTATTTGTGAGCTGAATGGAAGTTGTTCAGATGAGGGTATGGTGTGATTGTGTGTGTGTGTGTGTGTGTGTGTGTGTGTGTGTGTGTGTGTACAGCACAGGAAGTGGACACAGCATGTGCACCACTAGGACATAGAGCTGAGAGAAAGTGAGTTTGAGAAACTTCACTTGGTTCAGCTTGACTCAATGGTAAATAATGAGTGAGGGTGGGGTAGAGATGAGTAATGCTAGATGGTGCCATACTGAACACCTAAGGGGTTTCTTTCTGTTGACAGGGATCATGGGAATGTTTTAGTAAGAGACTGGAAAGGCCATAGGTTCTGGTTGGAACTTCTCTCTGTTTGTGGAAGAGAAACTTCTCTCTGTTTAGTAGTGACAGGAAAGCAGTAAGATAAAGACTGGAATGTTGTATTTCAGGTAAACATTTGGAAGCAAATTGTGAAGGATTAAAGCCTGTGTCCTATAGGAAATGGGAAGATATGTTAGATTGTATAGAGGGACTAGGGCCATAAAATGATCAGCTATCTTAAGAAGATAAACCTAGGAAGATGAATCAGTGTGGGAGGAGTCGGTGTCAGTGGGTGAGGAGGATGACAAGTGCCAATGGGGATCTCAATGAAGACATCAGCCATGTGATGAACAGATGGAATACAGAGTCGTTGCTGTGCTGTTACACAGATAAGACTGAGTGGCTTTGTGCCTAAAAAAGGAGATATCTAAACACAATTATTCAAATTTCTTATAACATTAAAAGTTGCTCCAACCTACCCAGTTGGTGTGGCTCAGTGGTTGAGTGTTGACCTATGAACCAGGAGGTCACAGTTCGCTTCTTGGTCAGGGCATATGCCTGGGTTGTGGGCTCAATCCAAAGGAGGAGGCATGCAGGAGGCAGCCAATCAATTATTCTCTCCCATCATTGATGTTTCTAACTCTCCCTCTCCCTTCTCTCTGAAATCAATAAAAATATAGATATTTTTTAAAGTTGCTCCAACCTAAGGGTCAAATCATTTGGTTTGTTGGTTTGTTTGCTTAAAAAGCAGAAATGAGAGGACAAAAAATTAAGTCATAGAGAAACTTATGATGTAGAAAAGATATAATTTTGAGGCTACATTAAAGCTTCAACAATAAAAATGGAAGAAATGGAAATGATTTTGAGACTTTTGTGGGTTCTAAAATAATAAAAAAAGTTTTTCCTCAGTAGATTTTACAAAGTTTCATCAAAAATAAAATTGAAAAGGATATTAAGCCCCTGAGTCCTCATTCTGACATCTTATGATGGCACTCAGCAGACACAGTGCCACCGAAAGTCTATAACTCTGGGGGCAAGAAATACATGGTGAAAGATTTGCAAACTTGTCAGTCAAGAAGTTGACAACTGGAGTGGCTGTGAGTATGGGCAGGCAGTGACATTGTTAACACCTTTGCAAGTATAAGGTGCAAGATAACAGGAGAGCCACGTCCCTCCGTGACACTCTGCCAACTCAGGGATCAATCTCAGCCACCAGGAAGGTTATGCCTGACAGCTGCACTTGGGGGATAAACTACTATAAAAAAGTTAGAATGTTCCAGATAGAGCAACCTTGAAGCTGGGTGAATGGGTCAGGAAGATAGTTACTAAAGCATAGAAATAAATAACCCCAAAGGTGTTCACCACAAAACACAGCTCCAACAATTGTATTTGTATTTTATTCATGAAAGAAATCCTCAACCATTAACCCATTAGCTCTTGGTGTTCACCACAAAACACAGCTCCAACAATTGTATTTTATTCATGAAAGAAATCCTCAGCCATTAACCCATTAGCTCTCCTTTGAATGGTTCTGACATTGAAGGAGCTGGAAATGGAAGGAAAATAACACTTATTAACACTAAATATTCAGGCTGGGCATGTGAGGACAGGAATCCCACAGAACTGTGTTTGATTCGAATCTCTGACACTCAGTGCAACCTTGGACAAGTCAATAACTGCTCTGTCCCAGGCCTCTCATCTTTGAAGTGAGAAATGTGTCTAATGTATAAGTCAGTTGTGAAAATTGTACAAGGTGCCTGAGAGTGAGAGAGGAGGGCATGGGCAAACAAAATAGGAGAACGTTGTGATATCGGAAGGAAAGAAGGAGACTGGTGAAGATGAAGGCAAATACATGATTTATGTTTCATGGTAACTCTGGTCAACATTAAAGCATAAATAGATATGTCTGGTGTAGCCTTTTGAGTGTATAAACTAATCTGTTAAAATGAATCATCTCTTTCAATGATCATTGTTGAATAAATATAAAAACTGATATCTTGTGCAATTGACACATGGACCTAACTATTACAAATTATAAGGATAACAAATAACAATGATATTATTGCATATGTAGTGATTACTTATACAATCACATTAAATGCCTTTAAAATGCCATTTTTATTAAAAATAAATTTTATTTTATATATATATTTTTTTAAACAGGAAGGTATGTATGAGACAGCATTATACTTGGAAATTTCTTAAAGATTATCTTAATTCATCTATCTCATTTTATTCTTTGTTTATGTTTAAATCTGATTTAAAATAATTTCAATTACTCTTACACATGCTTTTGAAGAATAAAGGTTAATTTTTAAATGCTATGGCCATATTTGAATGGCCATACTAGATTTGAATTTGGAAATAGGCAAATTCATGCTCATATTAGTGACTTATTTTGAAATCACAGGAAGTATAAGATATAGTAGCACATCCTCTCCTATACAGGGTGTCCCAAAAATATATATACACACTTTAACAGCTGATTTTGTTACATTTTGAAAAGCACTGCCTTTATAATTATTCAAAGTGTGCAAACATTTTTGGAAGACCCTGTATATCTAGGAATATATCTATAATAATAAAAGCATAATATGCTAATTAGACCAGATGTCCTTCCAGAAGACCTTCCAGATGAAGCTGAGGTTGTGAGGGAAGCCCAGGTCCCAGGTGCCAGAGAGAAGCTGGTGCCAGCAGCTGGGGGAAGGAAGGCCTACTCTTGTACGAATTCCATGCATCAGGCCTCTAGTAGGCATATAAGTGTATGTGTCTCCATTATCTCTTCATATCTCTGGTATCCTGCAAACCATTGCCTACTGAAGATTTCTGGCCAGAAATTTACCAAACTACATGGTAAGTACTATTTTTCATGGGTTGGGTAAATAAGCTGGGTTCCCATAAAGAGTACTCCAAGGGTTGGAAACACTGAAAAGGATTCAAGCACAAGATCACACAGGTGAAGGATTAAGTGATAATATCACTAAACAGCTCTAATCTCTGTCTTTGTATATTTTTTTAACATCTGCCTCTTTTTTTCTCCTTTATCCCAGACTTCTTGGTCACATACTGCTCTTCCCAGGCACATAAAAAAACTCTGAATTATTTTGTAAACAGTTCACCTTTAGTCCACATGAAATTAAACTGCTTTTCATAGTACTTGAATGGTATTTAAAAAAACCTGTGCATGCATAGTGAATTCTAAAATTATCGAGAACTTGGAGTAAGAAAGAAGATTTACAAGTTTTTTTTTTAAATTTATTTTCTAAATTGAAATTCATTCTAAGTACTAATAGAAAATTGAGCTCAAATTTCAGTAGGATAAATAAAGTTGAATTAGCACTGATGTGATGCAGGGAATGCAGAAAATTTTAAAGTATAATGTTTATGCTGGTTTCAAAATGTGCTTTTACAACTAAATTACATTTAAGAGACAAAGAAACATGCATATAACAGTTAAAGTTTTGCAGCAAACCTGATTCTTTTTTTATTTCTTAAGATAGTTAACAGCATCAAAAAATGTATTTCAACTTCAAAATTTTTGTTTCTTATTCTGAATTTATATTTTAGAAATATTTTACTAAATAAAGGATGCTGTCAAATTTAAGTAAGGAAAGAATTAAGAAGGAGATATTTGAAGGAAAGCATTGAGAAGGAGATATTTGACGCAGAACAATTAAGAAAATTGATTTGCATAAAACTCTTTAAGAGTTCATACATTGAGCACTTTATTTTTTCCAAATTTTAGTTGGCTAGTATAGGACAAAGTCACAAAGACCAACAACATTCAATCTTGAACAGAGATCAGATTTTTGCTGGACTATATAATGGGAAGTAGCTATAGAAATTGCTAATTGCTGTCACTGCTGAGCTAGGTTATATATTTCTTGTATGACTTAGAGGAAAGTTAAAATTTTGATTACTTAAGTCATTAAAATATATATAGAAAATGTGGCATAGAGTTTGTTGTTCATAATATAATCCTTTGAGACCACTTTCTTCCATGTAATTCTCAAATATTTCTTGAAGACTGATCCATCCAATCTACATTGAAAAATCCATAACACAAAGTAGAGCACTCAATGAATGATAAACTCCATCATGATGAAGTCTCATGGATCACAGAAAAGCATGCTTGAGGGAGAAAAACAAAGAGGTCTAATCATGAACCTTGGTTGTAATTAAATCCTGGATGGCCCATTTTAGCTGCATTTATCATGTAAAATTTTCTTATGATTCATTATAATGTGTCTTTGATTTATAGATAGGTTCTTTCTTCTGGTACTGTTCATTGACTTTGCACTTAATAGTGTCATAAAATGTTCACCAAGACATGCTAATCTTCCATCTGGAATACCTTAGTTGATTGCACAAGCCTTTACAATACATGTATAATATTCAACTGGGTGAGTTCATTCCCAGCGAATAAGCACCAGATTAGGGCCACGGTTAAATACATCAGTCATTAATCATGTCTATTATTGTCTTAAGTTTCAGAATAAAATAGGAGTGTATTTGACAATGAGATTTCTGACTCCTGTTTGTGCATACATTTTAATTTGAAGTCATGAGCTGCAGCTCTCCTTTTTACACAAAATAGTAGCCACTTGACTTCCTCCTGTGAAGTGAAAAACAGCACCTTTCAGCTCAGAATATGTGAGAATAGAGATAATGTCACAGAGGGCAAATATAGTATATTGTTCTCTACTAAACCTTTACATGTTTCCCTTGACTCTTTACTTTTGCTCTTGGATATTTATTTAGATGCACATAATGTAAAAGTATGGAAATTTTAGTAAATGGGTGATAAAATATTTACCCTGGGTTATGAACAAGTATGTCTTCAAGTATCACACAACATTAAGAATCACAACATCCAGATAAAAGGTTTAGGGTGATGACATTCACACTTTTAATAAAACAGCAATGCAATTGCAATTTAGGCAGTAGGCGATTGGGGAAATGACCCTGGATATTGCTATTATATTATTTCCCTTACCTAAAATAAAATCTAAACATATACCGTGAAACATTTTAGTGCATATCTTTACAGAAATAAGCTTAGTACACATATTTTTGGTATTTGCTGAATGTAATTGTGTTTCAATGGACTTTTCTTTTTTGAGTTCCCAAACCTATGCACTCAACAAAACACATTATCATAGAATTCTATCAGACAGAAAAAAGATATTTAGGAAAATTCCTTTTTTGCCATGGTAGAAAGGGGAAGAATATACACAATAGGATAATTACTATTGGACTTCATATATTAAGAACCAATAGAGATAATTTTAACAGGCACTGGCATTATCAGTAGGAGAGCACCTTTTATTCTCATCATTGGCTTAAAAACCTTTAACTCAATATCTAAATCTGCTTGTCAATGAAATAGCTAGGCTGCTTTCATTACATACAGAACCACCAGGCTGTCATTTTCAGATTGATTCCATGGGAAATAATTACATTTTAACATTCCCAATTTATTATGTCAGGTTTATAATAGTTACAAAATCATCGTTACATTATAAAGCTTAGAAAAGAAAAAACACACACAAAACTCTCTCCTCAGGAACTCTATTCTACACTAATGCAGAATGATTCTTCACTCCATGTCATTCAACATTTCAATTATTTGCTCAGTGGAGTCATCCTTTACCATCTCTCTCACATGGATGTGCCACAAGGTACAGGCTTCACCATTTGATGGTGCTGTTCGTTTTTAATTGCGCTGGGATATTTCTTTGTCTCAGTATTCCTACAGCTGAATTCCATAGTTAGAACATCTAAGACACTTCTGCACCCCAGACCTTAGCTCTGAGTTTCTGACCTATTGCTATCATCACTATTGAGATGTCACAATTCAGATTTCATGTTGTAGATGATAGAAATCATTCCTCTTCCACTTAACTCCAATCCTGCTTCAGCTCTGTGTTTGCTGTCTCAGGAAATGGTACCATCATCTTCTCAGTGGCCCAAGTCAACCTTAGCCTGAATTTACATCCTTCATATCAACAATGTCTACATCTTTTACATTCCTAATACTTCCTGCATTCCTCTTCTATTGATTGATTCACTGCTATCCTCTTAGTTAAGACACTTACACTTGAATTTTTGCAAGTGTCTTATATATTCTCCCTGTCTCGATCTTAGCCTCTCTAGAATCCATTCTTCATTCTTCATACACAGTGAATTCAAAATCAGTTTTGGGAAAACTATTGCCATGGGCCAAATCTAGCCATCTGTTTGTTTGCGTAAATAAAGTTTTATTGTGACACAGCCATGCTCATTTGTTTACATCGGATCTATGCTACATTTGTGGCACAAGGGTAGAGCTCTGCAAATGGTCTATGGAGCTTAAAATAGTTGCTATCTGCCCTTTACAGAGCTCAAGTATATGACCCCTGTTCTAAATCATCAAGTTGCCCTTTTAATGATCTTCCATTGTCCTCTAGATACAAGTCTCACAGAAACATTCAGACTCATCTCTCAACAGTTTTTTATTCAAATTCTATGTCCCAACCATACAGACATCCAACCGTCTTCAATTACACACTCCGGTCACCAGCCATTAGGAGTTTGGTAAACTACTTCTCATCTTGCAGAGCTTGATATCAATATTTCCTTTTATGTACAATTCCTTTGACACTGGAATTTATCCCTATACATAGAACAGAGCTTTCTGCATTTTCCCCATCAAAATACATATACATTGCAATATATATGCCTATTACTTTTACTGCCCTGTTAAACTGCTTCTCAAAACACTAATAGTGCCTGGCCCATAGCAAGAACTTGGCATTGTTTGTTAAATGAATGAATAAATGCCACTTGTGTCTTTCTACTCTCAATCTTTTCCTATAATAAAGCTAACTGGTACTTATTTAAAAGGTCTTAGTTTCCATGTGTTGAAAATTGTGTTAAGAAGTAGATTTGCCTTGGGCCTGTTAAGCAAATGCAACAACAAATAATGCTGTATAATTGAAAGTTACCTAACAATTTATAAAGTATTTTCCCCACATATTTTTTTCATTAAGTTGATTCTTAGAAACAGCTCTGTGTTGGCCATCCTCTATAACCATTCAGATGCAACATCCAGCTTTGTAGGATAATATAAAAATGAATCAGAAAATTGGCATCATGGATTCTTGCAATGTATGAACTCAAATAATAGATTATAAACAAAATTTATTGTAGTGAAAGTTTGTTTTCAAATTCACTAGTATTTGATTCTAGTATTTGCTGAAAATTTAGCCTAGAGTCCATTTTCTTTTATTCTACTTTTATTTCAATCACTTGCTGTTCTTAGATATGCTGCATTCTTCTGTTTAAAGTCAGAAAAACAAAACAAAGCACTACTTCACTCTATTGTTTTTCTCTAATACAAAAGTTTATCAGTATATTTTTCACAAAGACCTGACTCTGCAAATATAAGCTTTTGTTCTGCCTGTGAGAACATACGTTTTACTTCGTAATTTTTCCCCTTTATCTGGACATCCACAGGAAGATATTGCTTTCAATGATTAATAATGCCTTCTTCTAAACAGTAATTTAAATAAATTTTAGGTCAGGATATATTATTATGAAAACATAGGAGATTCTATCACACTAGACCCAATGTCTTATAAAATTTGGAGGATGAAAAGGTCTTCTTATACATGTCTTATAAATCCTTATTCAATAGCCCAAGACCAAATATTCTGATTGTGTTTATGTATGGTCTTACATTAAACTATTGGGTCAGGGCAACACTCTAAAAAACATTGAATAAACTAAGGTTTTTCTGAAAGCATATTATGTGTTTGCATTGACTTAGGTTTAGAATGAATATGTGAGATTATCTGAATCTGTAACCTCTGAAAATCAATGCAGCTGGCCCCACAATAGGAAAGAAATGTCCCAGGTACCTGGGATACCTAGTCTTACCAAAAAGAGAGTTAAATAATCACTAGAGGCTGCTTCTTTCCCCATGCCCACCAGATCCAAACAATGGTCTTGTGCAAGAATATTGACAACTTCAGCTCAGTCCTCACTCTTCTCCTGCTAATTTTAATGTATATTTTTATTTTTGCATATTTTATTCAAGATGCGTTTCCAATATACAAATAACTTATGATCATTTTAGACCAAAAAATAAAGGTAATTCAAATAAACAAAAAAAAGATATGTCACTTAAAATCCCTCCCAGTTATCAAGTCATATTTTATATGTCTTTTGTTGTGCATGTATGCACTGGAATTATCTGAAAAGATATACCAGGGGATCATCCCAGTTCATCTGAGCAGCATCCTTTCCCAAATTCAGACTATGGTTTTAGTAAAGAACTGCTAGATGGAAGTGACAATATGCCAATTGAAACAAGTTTAAGCTAAAGGAAAATTATTGGGTGACAATATAGGGGAACTAGAGGCCCAGTGCATGAATTGGAGGTTGGCAGGCCGCGGGAGGTTGGCTGTGGGAGTGCGCTGACGACCAGAGGGCAGCTCCTGTGTTGAGCGTCTGCCCTCTGGTGGTCAGTGCATCATCAAAGCGACTGGTTGACAGGTCATAATGGTCGCTTAGGCTTTTATATAGCCTGTGTTGAGCGTCTGCCCCCTGGTGGTCAGTGCATCCTCAAAGCGACTGGTTGACAGGTCTCGCTTAGGCTTTTATATAAATTCATGGTGTGAAACAAGTTCCAAGGCCTCAAAGAGATCCAGATCTCACTCTCTCCTCTGCTGGTGAGAGGGTGCTTTTCTTTTCTTGTGACTTGAGTCCCAGTCAGGGCCCCCTCTACAGAACTGACTCTGCTTCTTAGTTTCAGAGAAAAGCATGTGATGAGCATTCTCCCATGGCGACTGCCTGCCATATTGGAAAAGAGACACAAGACTGCAAGTATAGTTGAATGGAAGATCGTCGTGGTTGCTACCAAACAACTTTGCAACCTCAAGGAAGGCAAAGCAGATGGGGAACTGAGAGAGGTTATCTATCAGGCCTGGAGCCCACTGAACCAGAAACAAGTTTATACCATGAGTTTTCCTGTTTTATGATCCAATACATTTCCTATTAACTCAATCTAATTTAAATCGACATATTGCGTCACTTCTATCCAAAAAGGTCTTTACTAATACATGTAGCTAGTTCTCACTATTCATCAGCCCTATATTTGCAAATCTGTCTACTTATTTAATACTACATAAAAATACTTTTATGTAATCACATTTCTGCATCATCATATCAGCGATTGCATAGCATATCAGTGACTATGTAACATTGTATTGCATTGAAGAATCATAATATATTAACATCATGTCTCTTATAATTAGATACTGAAGTATAGTCCAATATTTTTTATTAAGAAATCTTGTTCACTCATCCAAAAATAGATTTTTCTTGGAAAATTCTTAGAAGTGGAAATCCAGCGTAAAAGTATTTAATACTCTTACTGTACATTGAAAAATTTCTATATATTCAGAATAATTGTGATTACTTATTTCCCTCAAAATATACTCTGCACTGATAATCTCTCACTCTCTTCTTTTCTTTTCTTTCCTTTCTTTTCTTTTCTTTTCTTTTTTTTGCTAAGTGGGCCAACAGTAAAATCGGTTGCCTTGTTTTACTTTACACATCATTGGTGATGTTAAATAATTCATAATATATGGATATATGCTTGCATTTGAGTGTTTGCATAGGTTTTTCTGTGTGCACATATGTTTATAAGTCATTATGAGTGTGAGGAACCCAGTATATTTCTTTTTTACTAAAGTACACAGTTCCTGCCTAGTGAGACCAACTATGTCTTTTAGATAGCTCTTCTTTTGCCTGCTGACTAGTAAGTGACTTTATAAATACAGAAAATGAATCCTTTGTCATATGAGTTGCAAAAATTTTCTGAGTTACTTATTTGTTCTCTAACATGTTTTATATTTCCCTGACGTTAAATAACTTTCAATATGTATTCAATCAAATATATTCAGATTTACCTTTATTTACACCTTTGTGACTATGTTACATTATCATCCTTCAAATCTATGGCTTTTTAGTATTAATTCCTGTTTCACAGAGCTATTACTAATGTACATCTTCTTATGCATTTTCTCCTGTATCAATGAGGAGGAAAGATTGATTCCTATACTTAATCTGGCATCTTGAATAGCAAGTCCAAGTCTCTTCTAATTTAAGAATTGATGACTAATTTTACTGTTTGCTCATTATTGAAACATTATTGCATTCCTGAAATATACACAAATTTGTAATGATATTATTTTAATATTGAGCTGGATGCAGTTTGTTAATTTGTTTTAGTGTTTTACAACTATATTTATGTAAGACTGATACACATAAACATATATACATACATACTGAGACATTGGGAGTGTTTGCTCAGAGCTGGAATTTTCTGTTTCTTATTGTTTAGAGACATATCACCTGTACTGGTGCTTTGCTTTTCTAGGGTGTACTTTTAAAATATATACAATTATTTCATTATTTTCAGGCTAGTAAGTCTTTCTAAATTAAATTGTGTATAAATTGTAAGATTCTTTTCTTTAAAAATTAAACATTCTATTAATAGTTATACTTACTAACATTAAGTAGAGCTGCCTTCCTCATTTAATTTTTAACAACTTTATTTAGATAACAGCTTGACCTTTCATTCACAGTTATGCTTTTAAAATTATTTCTAAATTTGTAGATCTTTATTATCAATACAATTTGATTTACCACTTAACACATATTATGTACCAATGTGTTTAAACACCTAATATTATTTCTTTCAATTCTCACTAAAAGCCTAGGAAATGATTTTTCTTATTCCCATTTTACAGATGAAAAACTGAGGCACAGAGAGACTAAGTAACTTATTTAAACACATACAGTGGAAAGTGGAAGAGCCAGGAATGAAACCAAACTGTTTGTCACTAGAGTGCTTTATGCTTTAACCATTTACTATGCTAAAAGGAAGAACACTTTTTGATGGATAATTGGAAACTCTTACTAAAGCATATATAGATATACTAGAGGCCTGGTGCAGGACATTCATGCACTGGGGGGGATGAGGAGGGGGCCGCATCCCTCAGCCTGGACTGCAACCTCTCGCAGTCCAGGACCCCTAGGAGGATGTCCACCTGCCGGGTCCTTAGTGCTGCTGCGGATGTGGGAGAGGTTCCTGCCACTGCTGTGGCGCTCAACAGCCATAAGCCCGGCTTCTGGCTGAGTGGTGCTCCCCACTGTGGGAGTTCACTGACCACCAGGGGGCAGCTCTTGTGTGAGCGTCTGCCCCCTGGTCAGTGTGCATCATAGCAACTGGTCGTTCCGCCGTTCGGCCAATTTGCATATTAGGGTTTTATTATATAGGGTAAAACATATATGAAATTTCCAATGGAATTTTTCTTTATTATACCCTTTATGTAAATGGTTTTGTTTACCTAAATTTCTGAAAGACAGTTCCACTTGACCCATGAAACAGTCATTATCTATTTCTGAGTGATGGAAATTCCATGGTGACAAAAATTAAAATAAAATTTAAAAACCAGGAAGAAAAGAATTAGACAGAGAAGCTGCTTCATTTAAATACAGAAAATTGCTTTTATTGGCAACACCCTAGGCAGCAGCATTTAGGAGCCCAGTGACCTTAAGTGCCACAGAGTCATTAAAAGTAATGAGGGGTGAGCTCAAGCCAATGACTGATGAAAAGGCAATGTCTTCTCGGGGGCTCATGCTGTAACATCCAACATTAATGCATTAGTACCAGTAGATGAAACATGAAGAATACTACATCTCATTTGCATAATGGATGAAGCTAGGGAAGCAGTTCCAGATGGCTGATGAGCACCTTGAGCCAAGAGGAAAAAAATTTTTAAAGCTTCAGTACATAGGTGTAGCACATAAAGATACTAGTAACTAACATTCTACACATTACAGATGTACAACTTTGTAACATGACTTCTGTATACTTTCCTTTGTGCTCACTAGCCAATATCATCCCAATAAAATTAATAAAAAGATACAAGTAACCAAAAAATTAGAACAAATGTAAGAGACTGTGGACTGCCAAATGATGTACCTCTCTCAAATTTGAAATAAAATGAAGTAAAATTTCCCTACAGAATCCAAATATGCTGTACAAGGATCTTGTCTGAACTGATGAGCTCCATCTCTCAAATCATCCTCATTTCTTAAGAAAAAAAGATAATAAATTGGCTGTATAAACTTTGAGTAAATGTATTCAAGTCTCAATGCAGATGTCCAAATGACTTATTCCACTCTGTTTCCTGCAATTCTCAATTGTGCCGGTATTTGAATAAAAATCATATAGTGTATTCAATTTACTATACACAGTCTGGCTTGAGGGGGACAAATCTTTTCTTGGTAGTAAATGTGGCTTAATTTAATTCTTATATAAATTTGTTTCAATTTCTCTCCAGCAGATGGAATTAACAAACATCAATTGTATGTGTGTATGTGTGTGCAGGTGTGTGTATAGTTCTGTAGATCTCCTTTTATGATAGTTGTGATTTTTTATTTGTAACTTTCAATACTGAAAATATACGTGGTTTGAGTGTAATGATTCTAACACAAAGTGTTATGAAAATTCGGAGTTACCACTGGACAAAGTCACAAAGTGTGTAGCACCACCCTCTCTGTAGACCCTGTCCACTATGTCAGCCTGCCCAGACCAAACCGCACTCACTGCCCGTTTACCTTCTGCTACCTTCAGCCCTTCTCAAAGGAATGCTACATCTAATAACACCCACCTTACCTCCAAAAGTTTGCCTCACCCCTATCGCCTCAATTTATGATATTGATATCCTGATATTTACCTAAATATTATAACTACAGATCTTACATAGAAAATAACAAGGGTTTGAGGAGCTATGTGTCAGGAACTGTGGATGGAAACCAAAAAATGTGTCTATTTTATCACAATGTTGCAATGATGAATACTAAATTAAAATGACCCTTGTTTTTAAACCACCATGTGTAGCACCTAGAACAGTGGTTCTCAACCTTGGCTGCACATTAGAATCACCTGGGAATCTTTGTAAAATCCTGATTTCTGGGCCTCATCCTCTGGAAATTCTGTTTCTTTGTTATGGGGTGGGGCCACAACATTAGTAACAAAGACACAGAATTTCCGGAGGACGAGGCCCAGGAATCAGGATTTTACAAAGATTCCCAGGTGATTCTAATGTGCAGCTAAGGTTGAGAACCACTGACCTAGAGACTAAATGATCTGACCAGAATGTGTGGCTAAGGAGTTACAAACCTGGGACCAGAACTCAAATTCTTCACCCAAGTGCAATGACTTATCCACACCTGTGTCAGCACCACACTGTGGAGAGTGAAAAGGAAGAACAAAATGCTTACATTACTTGCAGAATTCTTTAGATGACAGATACACAAACAGGGTTAATACACATAATGTGAGCTTTCTTCTTCCTGTGTTAAGCTACTGTGCTGAAGTAAAACTTACAGATAAGTCTAAACATGTATTTAGAATTTTTTGAATTTTCTAATTATTTCCATCAATGATTTTTAAAGAAAAAAACACTCCTGCTGTTTTCCTCTATTCTAATACTACACTTATGAAACCAGATACATGGGACCTCCACCCCCACCCCCATCAGACAATTCTGTGACACTGAATGTCCTACAATTTAACTTAATTAATTAAGTCTGTAATTACCTGGAGTTAGCATCAGATCCCACTGGCCCATGGACCCAGACAATAGTGTGGTGAAGGCTTGGGAGAGGTGGGTGCAGGGTCAAAGGGAAAAACAACAACAAAAAACAACAAAGGGGACATCTGTAAAACTTTGAATGATAAAGATAAATTTAAAAATAAATAAAATAAGGCATATATGAAAAAGTTGGCATAGAATTTATAATTCCTGTCCTTATGATTCCTGATATTCTAAAGGAAGTATCTATACTAATAAAAGGATTTCCGGGGTTCTTGTCCCAGCATCAAGAAGGGTTCAGGAATCTGGAGAAGGGGCTGTGCGTAGATGTTAAATAGGAATCCAGAGACTAATAAAGAATCTGGAGACAAATTATAGTTTTGAAAGGCATTGGGGGACAGAGGAGCTTAGCTAAAGGAGCTAAGAACTAAGGTCTTAAGTCTAAGGCCTTAGGTTCTCTCGTTGTCCCCAGGACCCCATGCTTTTTATTAACACAATTTGTCCTGAGGCAAGGCAGAGATATACACTTCAGTGGGTCAGGGTTTAGTACAGAGTCCATTGTCAGAATGGGGGAATTAGGCTGTTCAGGTGTTTGGCCAGTAGGAGGCAATAACATGTAGATTAAGATGCCCTTTAACTGTCTGGCAGCCATAATCAGTTTCCTATTTAGGTTTGGGAAAATGCCTTCAGCCATTCTCAACAGGTGACTACATGTGTGACTCAACCCTGTTGAGTCCCCAAGTCTCATTAACCTTTTGATGAAACTCTTGAAATTATGACATGCTGGAATTGGTCTCTGGCAAAGGGTAATATGCTGATTAGACAGGGAGACCTTCTGGGAGACCTTCCGGACATCCTTCTGGACAAAGCCATGGTGGCAGGGCCAAGGCAGAGGCTGTTAGGGGCAATCAGGTCAGGAGAAGAGGGCAGTTGGGAGTGATCAGGGCAAGCAGGCTGGCAGGCAGAGTGGTTAGGGGCGATCAAGCAGGCAGGCAGATGAGCAGTTAGGAGCCAGTGGTCCCAGATTGCAAGAGAGATGTCCCAGATTGGAGAGGGTGCAGGCCGGGCTGAGGGACACCCCTCCCCATGCATGAATTTCATGTACCAGGCCACTAGTATATATTATAAATGTATAGAAATGACCTTTAAAAAGGTCATTTATTCTTGATCATAACTTACCATTTTATTTTTTTATATAGAATCTATAACATAAATATAGTTTGTTAACAAAACAAGATATATAGAAAAATTCAATAGCAATAATAAGGAAGTAACCCTGCCTCAAGATAATCATCGTGTACTCTGTAGAATCATAGTTGTCTTCTTATAAGAAAGGTCATAATACTATATAGAAAGTTTTATAACCTGCTTTTTAATTTATCACTATTGTCTTCAAGCTGTTAATAGTGAAACACAGGCATTAATCTGTTTTGCTTGAATAAAGTTGCCCATGGGGAAATAATTTGATAAGGTGATGAGTTGAATTGGATTTGACTGGTGTTTTTATTACAGAACTTTTAAGAACTTCAATGTGCTTACATCCATAGTGCTTGTGCATTAGGCTCCAGCAAGAAACAATGCATTTTCCTTTTACTTAATATTAATCATAGATGAGTGTGTGCACACATATGCACATATTTATTTATTCTATTTTTTTCAAACAAAGTGGTTATGGTCCAAGACTGAAAGAAACTGTTGTAGCATAAAAATAGCTGCAATAAAATTCCACTTATGAAACTACACTGGCAGATCACAGAGCCTGGGGTTCAGATAAATAAAAGTTAATGTCAAAACTCTGAAGTTAAAGATAAAGTGTATTTGTTTAGTTGTATGGTTGTGTGGGTCACAATGAATTTGGGCTGGTAATTTATCTTACAGGCGTGTCCGCTAATGCCAATAACTCAACCTGAACTTTAATACCTATAGAAGATTCTTTGTGAATCAGAATGATTTTCATTAACATTTTAATCTAAACTCTAATAAATAATTATCAATAGTTTAGACAGTATGTGATATACTAGCTAAAGCTGATTTTTTTCTGTCTTATTTTACTAGTACTCATTTGTAAGATTCAGGCAGAATGTTATTATCTTGATATTTGGATATGTCTCCTGCTGCTAACTGAAGTTCATTAATGGTCTATATAAGCTGAGGCAGAGAAAAAAGAAGACACACTTGTTTATACCTGTTTATTTATTGATCCATAATTAACATGAAAACCAGGCAGAATGTAAAATTGAACAAGATAATGTCCCTGTCCTCAGTTTGCTTTCGATTGAGTAGTGGCCCAGTTATAGGAAACGGAGGTGGGGTAAGTACATTTGTTGCTGCTATTGACAACTCCACAGCCTCAGCCTTATTTAGCTTTTGCAAGAAGGCTCCTCCGTGATGCAGAGAGGGAGCAAGCTGGTGGAAAGGAGTGAAGGGGAATCACTCTTGCTGACATTCATGGCAAAGCAGGCAGGAGGCTCCTATACTTGCAGTCAAATTAGAGCACTTTTTTCCTACTTTGCCGATCCAGTCCCAATTCAGAGAAAAATGAACATTGCCCTGCTTGTCTTCACTTTGTTTTGTAAGAATACTTGCCAGGAATTTTAATTTGATTTCTCAGTGTATTGCTGGGAGATGGGTAAACAGAATCACAAAGTGTGATTTTATAGCATCTCTATTTTAGGAATTATATTAGTGGATAGAGAATAGCAATTTATTAAGCAAAATGAGACTATTTATCTGTATGTAATGTAATAACCAGGTGGAATACCTAAAACAGCCTCAAATCCAACAACTGGTACATAGGCAGATTTTATTTTATAAACTAGTTCTTTTAAAAAGACCCAAACCTGATTTTATTTGATTAGCGATATTAAGGATGTCCACTAAGAAAGATTCATGTTAATCCCAGCTGGCGTGGCTCAGTGGTCGAGTGTAGACCTAAGAACCAGGAGGTCACGGTTCAATTCCCTGTCAGGGCATATGCCCGGGTTGCAGGCTGGATCCCCAGTGGGGGGTGTGCAGGAGGCAACCGATCAATGATTCTTTCTCATCATTGATGTTTGTATCTCTCTCTCCCTCTCCCTTCCCCTTAAAATCAATATATTTAAAGAATTATTCATGTTTATAAGAAAGTACTTTAAATAATTATGTTTAATGCCAGGGCTGACCAGCAGCCCCTGAATGACGGATGAGCAGATTACTCAGACACGGTTTGACTGGGCAAGAGAGGGCTAAGGGGCCCCTGGCTCTAGCGTCCAGAGCAGCCTCTATTGCCTACCTCATTAGGCCTTTAATGGAATTTTTATCTTTAGATACAATCAGTAGGGTGAGTAATCTTGGGAGGACACATGTTTACATTGTCCTCTAGGCAAGGGCCTCCAGGGATTAAGCATAAAGATTCCAGTAAACACCCGGGGGTCTGCATATGCACAGGCTTGTTCGGAAAGGTCAAGGAATAATTGGGGTCACTGCCTTGGACACTCTCCTAAGTCTCCCCAAAGTCAGAATTCCGATAAACAGGGCAGGCAGCCTTCCAAACACTTCCCTTTTCTCAGAATATCCTCCTTACAAACTTTCCAACCAAGTCTCTTGTGCTCCCCAACAGTTAAAGATTAATTTTTAAAAGAAAATAATTCCTTTCAAAATAGTATAAAATAATAACACAGTTTGGAATATGTTTAATAAAAGAAGTATAAGACCTGTGCAATAAAAGTCATAAAACATTACCAAGGGAAATGGTGCCCCACAAGCATTATCTAGCCCAAATGTCAATAGTTGAGAAACAGAGGTTGAGAAACATTGCTTTCAAGTGGCTATTTTTGAGCTAAAACCTGAATGATAAGGAGCCAGTTATGCAAATATCTGGGAGGAGAGTAATTCAAGGAAAGGGAACAAAAATAACAAAAGTCTGAGATGGGAAAGGAGCCCAGTATTGAGAAAGGACAGAGAACATTGCTAGTCTGGCGGGAAAGCAACAAATGCTGGGAATAAAGGACTAGATGATGACCAGGAAGAAGGTAGGGACCAGATTCCAAATATCTTAGAGTCATGTATGAAATGTTAATGTGGTTGAGCAGATTTTCAGCTGGCTGAATGAAATTCAGATACACACAGCATTCCTAGCTTGGAAGACGGCCAGCGGCATTGCTCTTTCCTTGGCTTGGTCCCCTTAGTATTTTTATCATTGACTCGAATGAGGACAAAGAAGGCCTGTTATCAAATCTGTGGCTGACAACAAGCTCGGGGAGATAACTAATACAGGGGATGACAGAATCAGGATTCAAAAGCATCTTGACAGGCTGAAACAGTGGGTTGAGTCTAAGAAGATGACATTTAATAAAGATAAATGTGATATCCTGTGGTTAGGTCAGAAAGCATATGGTTCAAAGGAGTAAGGGAGAGGCTAGTCTGAACAGCAAATTGGGTTAAAATGTTAGAGACATTTTGACATTTTAGCCAACTGCAAGATTAATGTGAGTCAGCAGAGTGATGGAGTCACCATGGAAGGCACCATAGACCTCAGATGCATTTATCAAAATTTAGTGCCCATAACCAACAAGACCTCACTCCACATCTGGAACCCTACTGACATATGACACCTGCAGGAAAAAGTGGACAAACCCAGGTATGTGTATTAAAAGGTCAGGGGGAAAAATGAGGACGAAGGATCTTGAAATTGATGCCTATTTCACTTATAAAAAGATGACCTTAATTCACCTATTAGATGGTCAGTGGTCTTTATGAGGAATCAGATTTATTTGGAGGCAATAGGCTTGAACTTAGATCAGTTGAAGGTAAATATAAGTGGACATTTAGAGTGACTATTGAAAACATATTCTTACTTAGTAATAGTTGCCCCTAAATTCAAGATGATGAGCTCCTCCTCCTCCTGGAAGTTTGCAAGCAGAGGCTGGGGGAATGTGCTTCAAGGAAAATATCTGGAGAGCCCATGCATGATCACTAGAAGATTCAGGAGGGCCTTTCTAATGTCTAAGAGTTTATTATTTAGTAACTGGCTTATAAATATTGAATGGCATTTTTTGTTTGTTTGCTTTTTGTTAATCCTAGCCAAGGGTTATTTTTTCTATTGAGTTTTAGGGAGAGTGGGAGAGAGAGGGAAAGACAGAGAGAAACATCGAAGTGAGAGAAACACATCGATTGGTTGCCTCCCTCTTGCACAAGCCCCGACCAGGGCCCCGTGTTGGAAGGAGCCTGCAACCAAGATACATGCCCTTGACTGGAATAGAACCCAGGACCCTTTGGTCTGAAGGCTGACACTCTATCCACTGAACCAACAGGCTAGGGCTGAGCTGCATTTTAAAAATTATTCAGAGCTCAGTCTTTTTACCCATTTACAGGCAAAATGCATTTTGTAAAAAGATACTAAATGCGAACAAATGGTGAAAGCCAGCGTTCAGCCAATAAACTTCTACAAAATGTTTTATTGCAACCCCATCTTGTTTTGTTGCATTGTTTGTTGTTTTTCTCAAGCCTATTGTGGTTTGGACAGACAAAGAGGTCTGTTTTCAGAGACCTTCTAAGTGGGGCTAATGCTTCTTATTCACATTCTTCATCCTGTTCTAACCAGGAGGTGTTTCAAGAACTTGATTCAAAATGAGTGCTGTGCATCACAGAATCCAGCATCTGAGCTGGAAAGAATGAGTTTGTTTCTGTCCCTGGTGAAAAAGACCTTCATAGGTCACTTGAGACAAATCACCCGGGAGCCACAATTCTTTCTAACTTACAGGGAAATGCCAGGGCCATGGGTGTGAATTAAACACCCAAGCTTGTCTGGTCACCTATTAGCAATTACAGCCACCAGTGTGTCTTTGTAGAAGGTTAAAAACTGTAGAGTTGAAACTAGCTCAAGAGGAATGTGGTCTTGTATTATTTTACTTTCATTACTGTGTCTTTCAAGAGTTTGAGGTTATGGAGGGAAAAAGATGACAGAGTGAACTCAATAGCTACAATATTCTTCTCACTGAAAGGAAAGTAAGGCAGGTCAATGGAAGTCCTTCGGTGTAGCTGATTTAACCTGACACTGGTCTTTATCCAGGATTTACTTAAATTTATTTTAGTGCAGAAAAGATTTTTTAGTCTTGGTCTTCTAGGACTTTTCCATCTGTGGATTTTTTTTTTTGAAGAAGTGAATCTTTCATATAAGTTTTGTTACTTAGTTGGATCTTAGGAACTTGTTATTTATTTTTAAGCCAATAAACACTCTGCCATAATGAAGTCCTTGGGTGAAGTTAAGTCTTATTCCATTCTAAATATAAATAATATATGAGTTAGATTTTTTTTTTTTAGTGGCATGAAGGCTGCCAGATCTTACCACACATTTTGTCACTATAATCTGATGTCTTTAATTAATCAATTTTTACTTAATTCTGTGTCTCTTCTAATTTCTCCTTTAGAAATTAAAAAAAAAAATTAAGGTGGCCTGGCCAGTGTTGCTCAGTGGTAGAGCATCGGCCTATGAACCAGTAGGTCACTGTTTGATTCCTAGTCAGGGCATGTGCCTGTGTTGTGGGTTCTACCCCAGTAGGGGGTGTGTGGGAGGCAGCTGATCTATGATTCTCATCATTGATGTTTCTATTTCTCTCTCCCTTTTCCTTCCTCTCTAAAAAAAAAAAAAAAAAAAAAAAAAAAAAGTGTGGTTCTAAAATTAAATACATATAAATCAGGAATTATCACATAATTGAATTCATGGTTTCAACATTTTCACCTTTCCAAAAAGCTGTGCACAAATGTTCCTAAGCCTTTCCATTTCCTCACTTTAGCAAAATGCTCCGCCCCCTGTGCGCTGACTTCAGTAGGAAGATGATGGAAAGCGTGGTATTGTTGGGCCTCATTCTCCAGGATAATTAACATGCATCAAAACAACAATGTAAAATAGAATTATTCCCGTGAACAAAAATTATAATTAGAACTAAAAATCTATAAAAATAAACCTGATAGGACATTGCTGAATCTAGTTCCAGGGTTTTGATGACTCTGCCTCATATTTCAGAATCTTTAAAAGTATCTTGGATACAGATCGGTTATCTGTACTAATTATTTAGTTAGAGAAAATGTTCCGAAGCCACATTTAAGTAAAATCATGTTGTTTTTACATATTCTGAATGTATTCATTTCCTGGATCTTCCATAACAAAGCACCACAAACTGGATGGCTTAGAATGTCAGAAATTGAAGGTCTCACAGTTCTGAAGGGCTGCAACCAAGGTGTCAGCAGTGCCATACATCCTCCCTCTGAAGGCATTAAGGATGGAGCTGTCCCAGGCCTTCTAGATTCTGGTAGTGTCTGGGCTTATGGCAACATAACTGCAATCTTCACATGGCATTCTTTTTTATAAGGACACATATGTAATACCTTAATCAATAAAGAAAAAAAAATTTAAAAAAAGACCACCAGTCACATTGGATTAGGAGTCCACCCTAATGGCCTCATCTTAATTTACTAATTATATCTGTAACAATGCTATCCTATCTAATAAAGATGGACTATGCAAATTGACCATCACTTTGTGACAAAGATGGCTGCTCCCACAGCCAATAAGGAGGGAATATGCAAATTGACACAACAAAGATGGCTACAGCCGAGCTGTAGCCATCATTGCCATGGTGACAACACAGGCATTCCACCCCGCCCTGGCCGCTCCGGGCCTCTGGCGTGCGAAGGCAGAAAGGCGGCTCTGGGCTGGAGCGAGGGTGGTGCTGGCAGCCAGGGGAAGGAAGGCCTATGCATGAATCTTCATGCATTGGGCTTCAAGTTTCCAAATAAAATCACATTCTGAGGTACTGGGAGTTAGGATTTTAACCTATACATTTTTAGTAGACACAATTCATCCTATCACACAGACTTTCCACTCTGTGTAAGAACAGATGCTAGCTCAGCCTTCTAGAAGCTGGCATGAGCAAGGAGGCAGCAGGCTCTGGAAAGGAGTTTTCTTCTTGGAGTAAAATGAGAGCAGCATAAAGAACAGCTGAGCCCCTCTTGTGTTTTTATTCTTTGTGGTTTGAGGACACGGTGCTTGAAGCTGCCACAGCTGTCTTCCCACCATGAAGAGGGCTATCACTACAAAGGCTAAGCAAAATAATGGAAAGTGCTAGCACCCAATGTGTAGCCACTAAACCAAACCTGGGGTGTCTGACTTTCAGGCTTTTGTCATGAATCACAGATATACATAGCATTTCAGCCCCTTTTATCTGAGCACTGAACATATGCCAAATAATAGATTTTGGTATAAGTCTCCATGTCCCGTTTCCTGGGACTACTAACCTTTCTTAGCTCCGTTTAGATATATTTGTTGCCCTTCCCAGTATGGACTCCACAAATAAGCTCTCATTAAGGTCCTGCTCCTTTTTGCTCCTTTTCATCATCATCAGTATTCCATTTCATATCTTTGAATTATAGAACATCCCAGAGCCTAGTGTAGGAGACCCACAAAAAGTTCACTGTAGCTAATGTCACAGCAATATCATAATTGGCCTCTTCTTTTATTTATTTCTTCAAGCATTCTATAATTAAATTGTAACAGAGTGCTTATTGACTTACACATAAATAACAAGTTTCTAAGTTCCAACTAAGTAACAAAATTGATGTGAAGGATTAATTCATTTAAAAATAATTTATAGGAAATAGAGTATTCCCTACTACTCAAATTCGTGTTCTTCTCAGAACATATATTTATATAACGCAACTTAGAGTTTCATTAGGAACACTGGGCTTTGTTTTGTAATTATATGTATGAATATATATGTCTCACCAGTTAGGCAATCATCTTCTTGATCTTAGGAACTATGTCTTACCTTTCTCAGTCATAGTTTCCAGTGTGGGATGGGGTAGACTTAAAGCAAGCAAAAGGTTTATGGAGATTTAAAAAATAATTATCAAAAGGTATTGCTTCCTAATATCTGTTTTTTGGAGCTTAGTAAAATCTTCCTGACACAAATAATATCATAATTGGAATTCAAAGACTGAATTGAACATGAGCTGTCATTGCCTTTCTCCTAAGTAAAAACATTTTAAAGACTGTTTTTATTTTACGCTTCCACATTGAGCATAGAACGAGGTTCTTCTGTTTCCATCACTATGGTAACAAAGTGAAATTGCTTATATAATAATTATTTATTCATGGTCTTGAACCATAAATTGGATCAAGCTCATTAAAATCCAGGAAATCTGATTGCTAAATACAGATATCCAAATGCAGACTGTCAACTCAATGACTAATGTGATTAAAAGAAATTTAATACTTGCTTATATTTATGCTGAGGAGAGAAGGGGTTGTTTGGGAATTTCTGAACTTTCTACAAGCAAATAGGGCTATTTTCAGACATTTTCTCATGAGATAACAATGATCCACTTGATTCAAGGGCTGTATATTCCATTAAGAAAATGCCAAAATGAATTAAACCTTAAGCAGACTATTCACAAAGCACAGGTGAGAAATATAATTTTAAGATTACAATATATAAAAACTTGAACTATCAATATGTCCTTTAATGATAGTGAAATAAATTAAAAGATATAAAACAGAATGCATTCTAGGCATGAAATTTTAATATCCTACATAATAAAAACCTAACATTCTAAGTGTCCAGTCGTCTGGTCGTCCTTTCAACCAATCAAAGCGTAATATGCTAATGATATGCTAAGGCCGCTTAACCGCTCGCTATGACATGCACTGACCACCAGGGGGCAGACAGTTGAACAGTCAGCCAGTTGCTTTGATGTGCACTAACCACCAGGGGGCAGATGCTCCAACTGGTAGGTTAGCTTGCTGCTGGGGTCCAGCTGATCGGGACTGAGCAACATGGGCCAGACCTGCCCTGGAGCCCTCCTGCGGTCCCTCCATGGCTGGCCAACCTCTCCCATCCTTCCCTGGCCCTGATCATGCATGGGTGGGGTCCCTTGGCCTGGCCTGTGCCCTCATCCAGGACCTCTTGGGGGATGTCAGAGAGCCAGTTTTGACTCGATCCCGCAGGCATAAAAGGCTAATATGCAAATCGACCAAACAGCAGAACGACAGGTCACTATGATGCACATTGACCACCAGGGGGCAGACGCTCAATGTAGAAGCTGCCCCTGGTGATCAGTGCGCTCCCATAGGGAGAGTGCCGCTCAGCCAGAAGCCGGGCTCATGGCTGTGCAGGAGCCTCTCCCGCTTCCGCAGCAGCACTAAGGATATCCAACTGTCAGCTTAGGAGCACTCCCTGTGGGGTCCCGGATTGCTAGAGGGCGCAGGCAAGGCTGAGGGACCCTACCAGTGCACAAATCCATGCACGGGGCCTCTAGTATGCATATAAGATCTTTCGTTAATCTCTTCCTGCCCTCCTCCCTCCCCGCTTCCCTCTGAGATTCATCAGTCTGTTCCCTGTTTCCATGCCTGTGGTTTCTGCTCCTGCATTGAGCGTCTGCCCCCTGGTGGTCAGTGCATGTCATAGCTACTGGCCAGTTGATAAATCTCAATGGTTCTCAGAAACCTGGCTCTCAAAACTCCAGGCAAAGTCAATCACTCAAATTGTCACCCACAAGATCCTTTTTGCACTCACCTCCAAGTATCCTAGAGTTTAGAGAAAATTCAAATATTCCTTATGTCCTCCCCACTCCCACCACCAGCTCTCCAGGTATACTAGACAGTTATAAAGGAATATTCCATTTTCTTTGCCATATTAAACATTTCATTTATTTTTATTATTTAATGAAAGCCATATACTCACACACCTTGCAGGATGAATGAAGATGAAATAAGTAAAAAATAGGAATGAGCAGAAATTAAACAGCACTTTGTGAATTGCTTTGAGCTACTAGCTTTGAGCTGTAAATGCAAATTATTATTATTGCTGGGCCATATTCTGCCAAATGTTTTTACTGTAATATGAGTATTAATTTAGAATATAGTATATTGTCACTGAATGTGCAACAACTAAACATTTTTAAATGTTCATTATAAAAACCAAAGTCCATTATGGTATTGCCACTATGTTTTGAAAATGCACATTCTAAAATTATTTTTTCTTAATTTATAACCTCAAATTACATCTTTAAAAAATACCCAGTTGAGCCCTAGCTGGTTTTGCTCAGTGGATAGAGTGTCGTCCTGTGGACTGAAGGATCCCAGATTTGATCCAGTCAAGGGCATATGCCTGGGTTGCTGGCTTAATCCCCAGTGGGGGGCATTAAGAAGACAGCCAATCAATGTTCCCTCTCATCATTGATGTTTCTCTCTCTATTTCCCTCTCCCTTTCTCTCTGAAATAAATAAAAAATATATTTTAAAAAAATACCCAATTGAGTATTATTCTAATGATAATGAAAACAGAGGTTGAAGACACTTTTTTCCAAGATCCTAAATATTTTCTTTCCCAATCATATTAACTTTCTGCCACTCAGTGTGTGTGTGTGTGTGTGTGTTACACAATGTGTGTGTGTTACACAATGTGTGTGTATGTGTGTGTCTGTGTGTGTTACACAGTGTGTCTGTGTGTGTGTGTGTTACACAGATAGATGACCAAGGATACATACCTAGAGAGACTTACCTGATCCTAAGGTGAAAGGAATTTCTCAAAGATGGTATCAAGGGGAGAGTGTTAGGGGGCACAAGCACCACATGAAGCACAGGACAACCAAAGCGAAAGACAACCTGTCAAAGCTTCCAGACCAGTGGTTCTCAACCTGTGGGTCGCGACCCCTTTGGGGGTCGAACGACCCTTTCACAGGGGTTTCCTAAGACCATCGGAAAACACATATATAATTACATATTGTTTTTGTGATTAATCACTATGCTTTAATTATGTTCAATTTGTAACAATGAAATTGGGGGTCACCACAACATGAGGAACTGTATTAAAGGGTCGCGGCATTAGGAAGGTTGAGAACCACTGTTCTAGACTCTCGTGGCTTCTAGGGTCTCCTGGCTTCTAAGGTCTCTTGGCACAGTGGGAAGGATCAATCTGAAGGCAATGACTGCAGTTGACTGTAGAAAATTGTCTGTTATAGGCATGGACTATGGGAGTACAGAAAACTTACTTTATGAGAGGCTTCACCAGAGAATGGCCTGATGCTAGATCTTGAAGACATTACTAGGAAGAGGAGAGCCAGAAAGGGAATAGAATATGCACAAACTCCCTTGTAGGCTTAGAAAATTGCAAGGACTGACATAGGCCTGGAGAAAATGTTTTCATGAAATTGAACATTAGAGAACCTTGAATGCCCAATTTATGTTATGTGGGCTTTATCTTGAGGAGTTGTTAAAGAGTTTTTAAATAAAGATCAATATAATCCAACGTAACTTTTAGAAGGAAAATGGGGGATGAAGGCTTGTGGGAAAAACAGAAAATTTTCAGGCTTCCAAGGAGGCTTATTTTCTTGGTAATTGAGGCCACAGAAAATTCACTGCAGCAATGCTGAGCAAGCAAGCAAAAGGAATCAGTGATTGCAAATGTACTGAGACAAATTCTATCAACTTACCAAGCAACAGAGCCCATACGACCACTTGGTGACCTGTGTGTATAATTACTACCCTGGAGCAGAAGGAACCTGCAATGTGAGTGAGCAAGATAATGGCTCTACTGCCAGTCAGGCCATTTAACTTTCTTTTGATTGCCCAGCCTTATCATTCCTCTTCTAGTTCAACATTTCTATATTATGTTCTAGCCATTGACCACAAATGCAGTGAACACTTTTTTAGTAATCTTTACCTGTTTTTATTTTGTTCTCTGATTGTAGAAATATAGAACCCAAATAGAATTGCACTGTTAAACAAAGTACACACTACCGATCACATGAATTGGTCACAAAGCCAAAGCCAATTTTGTGATTTTTGTCTTGGAGCACTGATCTTCAAAAGTGTCAAAAATAGAAATATGTTAAAGTGTGAGACTTCCTCTAATATTTGAAGTTGTTAGTTTAATTCATTACTAAAAAGAAAGAAAGATGATGGCTCCATTATGGAGAACATATTAGTGGTTGGGAGTTTGGAGTCAGGGAGATTGACTGAGACACTGTGGAAATAAAACTGCCACCATGATAGCATTTCTTAATTTTGATTATGAAGTGATTAATATTGGTGAAAGGAGGAAAGCACCAAATTTATCTTATATTTCATCTCCCTCTAACACAACATGAGTGTTAATGAAATACTATTTCCACAAAAGTTATCAAGTAGTCCTATGTCTGTTTGTGTCATGGATTACATCATGTTCTGACACCTGGAACCAGAATGTAGATAAGTATTCAAGGTAACAGAGAAATGCATCCATATTAACAGATCATGAATATGTGATTTTACATAGAAAATGTCTACCCAGATGAGATTTTTGTTTTCAAAGGATAGTTTTAGAATACATTCACTGCAGCTGGGTTTGAGAGTTACTGGGACAGGGTTTGAAGCAACTCAGGGCATAAAAATATTTTAAGTAATGGTGGGTTAAGGCTGATTAACAGCCTCTGGAAACATGCATTTAATTTTGCTTTGTGAATAAAAGAATATAAATGAATCTCCCTCATCACAGTCTCTAAAGATGTTTTAAAGAAACTTTTGCCACAGGGGATCAACACCATTGCACAGATTTTTAACAACAGAAACTGGGGACAAAGAGATAGATTAATGGGAGAATAGTAATAGAATCTGAATAATCTGGCAAAAAAATTATTTTATGTTGAAGTCTGCACATCAAGCAAAGAGAGACCAAAATAATTAGGCTTCTGGTTCTGCTAATGAGAAAAGAGAAAAGGAACATAACATTCAATTGGGATGGCACTGATATATCTGATAAAGGGTTAATTTCTAAAATATATAAGGAACTTATTCAACTTAACAAAAAGAAGACAAACAACCCAATTAAAAAATGGGCAAGGGTCTGCCCTAACCAGTTTGGCTCAGTGGATAGAGCATCAGCCTGTGGACTGAAGGGTCCCAGGTTTGATTCCGGTCAAGGGCATGTACCTTGGTTGTGGGCACATCCCCGGTAGGGAGTGTGCAGGAGGCAGCTGATCGATGTTTCTCTCTCATTGATGTTTCTAACTCTCTATCCCTCTCCCTTTCTCTCTGTAAAAAATCAATAAAATATATTTAAATTTTTTTTTTTAAAAAATGGGCAAGGGACCTAAATAGGCCTTTCTCCAAAGGGGACATACAGATAGCAAAGAGACATATGAAAAAGTGCTCAAAGTGGACTAATCATCAAAGAGATGCAAATTAAAATGACCACAAGGTATCACCTCACATGTGTCAGAGTGGCTAACATCAACAAATCAACAAATGACAAGTACTGGTTTTACATTTACACAATGGAATACTATGCAGCAGTAAAAAATGATGTCTTACCCTTTGAGACATCATGGAGGCACTGAGAGAGTATTATGCTAAGCAAAAAAAGCCAGTCAGAGAAAGACAAGTATTATATGGTCTCATTCGGAAAACAGTTTGGAGTTTCCTCAAATTAAATATGGAACTGCCATTTGACCCAGTGATCCCACTTCTGGGAATATATCCTAGAAATCTGAAACACCAATCAGAAAGAATGTATGCACCCCTATGCTCATAGCAACAGAATTTACAATAGCTCAGATCTGGAAACAACCCAAGTGCCCATCAGTAGATGAATGAGTAAAAAAAGCTGTGGTACATTTACACAATGGAATACTATGCAGCAGTAAAAAAAAGGACGTCTTATCCTTTGAGACATCATGGAGGCACTGAGAGAATATTATGCTAAGCAAAATAAGCCAGTCAGAGAAAGACAAGTGTTACATGGTCTCACTCATATGTGGAATCTAATGAGCAAAATAAACTGAAAAACAAATAGATTCCGAAACATAAAGACTGTGGAATTTCAGAAGGAAGGGTGGTTGTGGGTGGGTGGGGAGAGATTAAGAACTTATATGCATATATGCATAACCCATGGACACAGACAGTAGGGTGGTGAAGGCCTGAGGTAGGCCATGGGGGTGGGAAGCAATAAATGGGGTGGAGGGAAAGGGGGACATATGTAATACTTTCAGAAATAAAAATTTTAAAAAATTGAATGGGTTTTTTTTGTAATATTATTTGGCAATAGAGTGTTTCTTAACTGAGATTAACAAATCAGATGGATAGTTTTTATCTTTGCATCTCAGTGTCTCAGACCAAGTTAAGGTGCTTATTATTAAAGTTGTCTGGCTAGGGGCAGTGTTCATATGCCCTGGGTCCTATGGGCATTGATCTGTTTAGAATTGCTTCATTACTGCTGCAAACATTCACCTGTAGCCAGGACTGACTCATTTACACTGAGACTCTGACTTGGGGCTTTAAAATGTGTCCATATTCCTAACAGGATTGAAAATTCCAGCTCTGGAGTTGGCCATAGTCTGTCTTCTAGCAAAATTTCTGTTTATCTTTTCAATTATTTGTGTGCCTGTCTGTTTCCATCCAGTAAGCACTATATAGGTCATTGCAGTACTGGGAATAAATCTGTGTCATCCTTCTCACCCTATATCCTTAATATATAATACCATAGTTTGCATACTGTAGGTGCCTAATAAAGAGATGCTATTTTTGGAGCTATGTCTTGCAGAACCTCTCTTGCCCATGACTTGGGTCTGATACATCATCAGTTCATTGATAATTGTTAGTAGGAACCTCACCTACTCACAGTCAAATACACTGGTGAGTTCAGAGTAGCTGCCAGAATTGCACAGAGTGAATAGCTACAGGGTTTAACTTCAAGCACTGCTGCCTAATATTCCTTCCCTGTTCAGCTTTCTCAGCCATTGTTTCCCTCTCATGTAGTTATCATGTTTTTCTGTAGGTTGACAGGATTGTGCCAAGAGAAGATGAGGTCAGGATAATTAGATGGGCTTATTGGACCATGAATATGTGCAATGATATCACCATAATCATGGTATTTTATAATAGCATTGCCCTTATTTTCAAACACTTGTATTTTTACTTCTAATCTGCTCTGCATTACCACGGTTAGTGGCACTGCTGTTTAATCTTTCCTAGTTTCAAAGGCCCCAGAAGTTATAGATTAGCAGACTGGGATATTTCTCTTTGCAGGAATACTTTTCTCCAGCTAATCCAATATTCTCAAAAAACAATGACCATTGAAAGCTTTTCTCATAGGCATCTGCCCAAGATACAGTTGTAGACCTTTAAAGACAGGATTTTCTTTAAACAAATACCGATATTTTATCAGGGCTTCAAAACCACAGTGACCCATCAACTGCTGGAAACTCAGTCCCTACTGACTTGAAAGACCGCGGCAGAAACCCGCAAAGCCAGAGGCCTGCTGCCACCTCCTGCTTTGCAGAGCCCTAGATTCTCTTAGGAAAGACCCTTCCTAAGGGTCTTTTGTAAGTAAGACCCTTACAAAACTTTAACCTCTGAGTTAGGTTTATGACAAAATATGGTGCCACAGTTGTCTGAGATGTGACGCATACCAAGTCGTTATAAATAATCAATAGAATACTAAAGTGTAAAGAACTTTTTTTCCCCAACCTGTGTATTTAATTGGAAGCTAAAATGGTTTCCTTGTCTTCATCGTTTTGTCTCAAACTCCAAAGGACAAAAATAAAATATTTGTGCTAAATACCTTGCACCTGTGGAGGGTTCACCAAGATGAACAAAATCTGGTTCTGTGACCGTTGGCACAGGAGAATGCCAATGGACTGAAAGATAAAGAAATCAAGGACAAAATGTTTTCCTGTCAGTTGTTGGAGTGCTGGACCCACCCCCCATCCTTAGGAAGAAGAGGGTGCTTCTTCCCCATCTTAAGCTCGATGAAGGGGACTTCAAGCCCACTTGGAGAACTTGAAATGTGTCAGCTAAGGTTTGTCAGACACAGTGGTACACCTAACTCCAGCTGGAGAACGGTAAAGGCAGAAGACTGTGGCTATTACCTTGTATTAGCTAAATACAGAGAAGAAGCCAACAGGGGCCAACTTTACAATGTTACTGTGGCCCATGCTGGAGAGATCAGGCTTGGAGCCATCTTCATAGACCCGTTGTTCAAGGAGGACTTCGGAAGTAACAATGGAACTCTGATGGAGACAGTCTATATGAAAGTACCTCCAGATGCCTTGGCACTGAGTTTTGATGTTTTAAGTAGCCAGCTGGTAGTGTCGTGGAAATTGCAACTAAGCGATTCCCAGAGTGACAATCTACTTACACCCAGAGTCTTGCTCAATGAATAAAAAAGGTTTTGGTGAATAGAAATCTACCTGTATAACAATGTCAACTCAATATGCATGCATTAGTTATTTCCGGTGGGGAGAAAAGACTAGTGGTACACACAGCCTGAAACCTTTCTCATCTTCCCTACAGCCATTAGCAAGTAAGTCTAACATTTGTGAGGATAACAATTTATGTTGGTTCTCTACCTCTAATGGAAATTGCATCCAAGTCAAATTTATTCAAGACGGGTGTGGTGTTAGGATAAAGGGAGACCAGTGCCCTGTCGCCTGAATGTTCTGCCCTGCTGCTTGAAGAAGAGATCTCTTGAGGTTCCTAAAGGCTTTGTTACTCATGATCATTGCCCAACTCTGACAGGGCAGCAGCAGGGGAGCCCCTATTTGCAAGTGTTGCTCTTTTATTGATATCCATTGCTGCTTTTCCTGGGGGATTCTTTCTTGAAGTGGCTCTAGGAGGCTTGTCATAATTGCAAGTCAACTTCCTGGTTTCTCTTCTTTTTCAAATTTAGGTACATTTTACTAGTACTTGCTGCTGATAATAAAGGAATGCATATTCCTTAAAGATCTTTAATTGAATGCAGGGAAGTGCAAGAATAACTTTAAATATCTTACAATGCCACTGCCTAGCACTAGCCACCACTACTCTTAGGTTGATCCATATAATATTCTCAATATTTCACTGTTTTGACCTACACATACCTAGAATATTATTAAACCACTTTTATATGGCTTAATTTCATTTTCACGCTTAGATGCACACACATTATTTTACAACTGAGTTCATACAATATACAAATATACATTATTATAATGTGGAATAGGTAGCATTACATATATATATATATATATAGCCTTAGTTGACATTATAAGGCTATTATGTTTGAAGTTTCAAACATGCATACATATACAGCTCTCTGCAGGATTTATACAGCTATATGTAATGATCAATTTAAAAGAAACTTGTAATCAATTCCAGAGAATCATGAAATACTAGAGTTGGAAGGAAGCTTAGAGATTCTACCTAAAATTTTCAAATTTGAGTTTTACTAGTCATCACTTTATGTTTAAGTTTTAAAACACATATAAGTCCACATACATATTCACGTGCAATGATCTTTAGCATCCTGTGTTTAAGAAAAATCCATTTAATCTAAAACATTAAACTTGGTACTTTCAAATCCCACCATTGAAACACAGAAAACCAATAATATTCTAGGTATCTGTAATTTGCAGCTAACAAAATAAACAAGGATTTGAGGGATTTCAGTCCAAAGGTCTCATTTCCATTTCCAATTTTGTGTGCTTAAGATATTTTTGTCTTAAAGCTACATATATACAGTTGCAAGTATGAATGGGTCTAAATAAATGCCAATCAATAGAGTTTCACTTGTTGCAGAATCAAATGAAATGTCCTGTTGAATTTGCTGTGCACTCTCAATTGTACTTGCATAGGATGCAAAAAAAATTTAACTTTTTTGCTACTAATTCTTCTACTAAATTCTATATTTTTGAGCAGGAATCTTAATCTCATTGGCTCCTAGGTCACTCCGAGGTAGGCCCTGTGTGGGCCATAAGCAGCCTAGGAAGGGCCTGAGCCAGGGGCGGAGCCGGCAATTGGAGGGGTCTTGGGGTCAGGGGTGGAGCCAGGGATCGGAGGGGGCAGGGGCGGAGCTGGTGATTGGAGTGAACTACAGAGGAAACACCTTTTCTGACTGCTCATTGGCTAAGCTCCCTGTATGCCACTGGTAATATTCTTAGTAACTTGGGTAATAAGAATCCAAAAAGATGCCTTGGCCTGCCCACTGCTGGGTCTGGATTCAATTCTGACCAAGGGCATGTACCTAGATTGCGGGTTCCTCCCTGGCCAGGGCCCAGGTCAGGGCTCATGCAGGAGGCAACCAATCAAAATGTTCCTCTCAGTTTGATGTTTCTCTCTTTCTTTCCCTTTCTCTTCCGCGTTCTCTAAAAATCAATGGAAACATATCCTCAGGTGAGGATAAAAAAAAAAAAAAGAAAGAAATGTCATATCCTATGAAAGACACATCTTGAAAATGCCTAAGGAAAGTTTTTATTTTTTCATGGTAAAGGGACTGGAGTCCGTGTTGATGAAAACACCTTGGTGACTGCAGTGACTGGCAGTGGTTGCAGCAGTGAGGTGATGGGGCTTGTGCCTTCCCCGATCAGCCCGGTGGCCTCCCACAAAGGGAGGCCAGACTTCGGCTTAGGCCCGTTCCCCAAGGGGAGCAGGGAGCGGGCCTAAGCCGTCAGTAGGACATCCCCTGACGGCTCCCAGTATGTGAGAGGGGGCGGGCTGGGCCCACCCCCCAGTGCACTAATTTCGTGCGCCGGGCACCTAGTATAATATATTTCCCAGGAAAAATCTCTAAATCCAATTTGAAGTAAATATGGGCAAAAAAGAGTTAAATCCTTGTGAAAATTGCTCATTCCATAGCTTGCAGCGATTTGATGGTTTTATTTCACTTCTATGAACTATTACGCTACAGAAACTTTATTCATCTTCAACTAACACTAGCTTATATTCCTCTTTGAACCTCTATTGAATTCTATTATGATACTTCAGTTTAGAAAGAAGTTAGAGCATTGATTATGAAATTCTGATGACCATTGCATGGTGTCACCAAACATTGTGGTTATAGTGCATAAAAAAAGATGAAGAATTTTAAGAAGAAGATAAGAGAAATGACTGAAAAGATTATTGGAATGTAATAGAATAGGAAAAATAATTAGTAGGCAGGTTGTGGGGTGCATTGGAGCCATGTCAATTCTCCCTGCATACCAGAAGGCACAACTAAATGGGAGGGAGTTGAATTTTAAAGCAATATTCTAAGTTGAACTTCCTAAATGTTTTAGAAAAGGTCATCTCCCTGGCACTCTCAAACTCCTAAAGAACAGATTAAATATTCCAACAAGATTATCCTATTTTGTATCCTGTCTGATTAGGTTTGGTTGGGTTTGAGGTATGAGGTCCCTTCCATTTATGCTGCAAAGTTGAGATAAGCAAAGAAACCAAACAAACAAATAAAAAGCATAACAAACAACTCATTTTTGTCCCATTCTTTTTTCCCCAAAAAGAATAAATATAAAAAAGCTGTCTTTGTTATTTTACATCTTGTGTTTGCCAGCCCCCAAGATGGTTCCTCATGATTCTCACCAGTGATTCACATCCGGGGTAGTCTCCATGACTTCAACATTTATGAAGATGTCTTTGTCCACTCAGTACCTTACCTCCTCTTCCTCCATCCTATCTTACAAAGTAACTCAAACATTTATCTTCTAGACATTGGCACCACAAAAAAAAATCCTTTATCTCAGAAGTCTTTATTTTAAATATTCTACCATCTGACCTTCTTGATACATCCAATTCATGGATTCAAATGCTTTTTGCTAGTCCAGGAACCTAGCCACTCCTCACTTTCTTATCTGCCCTGTAATCTACACTCCAGCTGGAAAAGTGATAGTTCTAAAATATATTTCAGATCATTTTATCTCTTTTTAGTCTTCCATGCTTTTTTACTATAAACAAAATAGGATACCATTTTATCTCTTTTTAGTCTTCCATGCTTTTTTACTAAAATAGGATATATTCCTGTCTCCAAACTTGTTATCCTTGAAGCATTCTTCTGAATGCATCCTTAAACCGTTCTTCTTCTATCTTCTTCCCCAAATATGTAAAAGAATACTAATAAGTAAATTAAATGCCCATCTAGAAAGCTAGACTGGTCAGACAATTTGGAGCAGTTCTACATTATAACTCAAATTTCTTAATTCCAACATGATTCCATTATTTCCATTTTAAACCACCTTTAAGTTCACAGTTGAAAGTTACAGAATCGAGGAAGGCAAACACCACCCTCCAGTTTGTGTTTTCTTTAGAATTCATTTGCAAACATACATCTGTTTATTTTGAAGGGTCTTTTGCTGAGTATTTTATGTTTGACTTTGGTATCCCTAATTCTTATTGGGAAATTAAGCAACAGAAAGAAAGCAAAACCACCTGTTTTTGCTTTCATGAAATGCTGTTGGGAAGTTGCTCTATTCCAGATAAATAGCAGCTATTATTAATTTTTCTTTAAAATTGCTTAGCAACCCCTATAGTTTGCAGAATTTAAAAGCAATGGCTCTGGTTAAAAGTGCAGCGTCTCTATTAGATACTTAACTGCTTGTAACAATTCAGCTGCAGAAGCGATCTCATCCTAATGACTGTAACATGAAAACAGCTCGGCTTCTCCAATACAGGATACAGGCATTAATTGTGATGACTGGGTACACCTCACTGTATTGACACTCTTCTTACCGTGATTTATTGGATACTAATTGCACATTTGTGGGATGCTAATTTCTATTTGAAAGGGTGTTCTATTTCAGTCCAATGGCATTTATATAATCTCTTTTATTCAATGGTAGAGATTATATTCTGCCTTCAAAACTCTTCTGTTGGTCCAATATTTCCTCTTACTGCCCCCTGCATCCTATGAAAAACAAACATAAGGGTACCTTGAAGAACTGAATGAAGCTGATTAAACTGAGTTTCTTCTGATGGTTGAGATTAAAATTCTCTAAATAAAATTTTAAAGATTATAAAATTTAAGTTTCAGGTTTTCTCAAGGGATTTTAAGTCAAACATTATTGAATAATGTTACTTTACCATAGACAAAGGATAAGTGGTGTGTAATGTGTTTCACTTCTCCATTTCTGGATGCTTTCATAGAGAAAGCAATATTTATGGCAAAATATTTGAAACACTAAATGGAGTATGTTCTGTAAATCTGCTTATGGCCTCATTGTGAATGATTGCAAGCCAAAAGATGTAGGAAAAGGGTAGATGATATTAATTAGGAGGAAACTAAAAGTAGGCTTTGTGGCTATGACAAGGCTTAGGAACAGAACCAAGCTCACGGTCTTAATTTATTTCTACTTAATGTTCATATGTGTTGCTATTAAGTAAAATTAATCCCTTGCCAAGGGAGAGTGAAAATCAGAAAAACAGGTTTAAAAACTGAATAAAAATATATCTTTAAGTGATGCCCAAATCATCTTAACAGTTTCCTAAAAGCATTTTTTTTCTTTTATTAATTTCAGAGAAGAAGAGAGAGTGGGAGAGAGAGAGAGAGAGAGAGACATCAATGATGCGAGAGATTCATTGATCAGCTGCCTCCCATACTGGGGATCAAGCCAGCAATCAGGGCATGTTCCCTGACCAGGAATCAAATCATGACCTCCTGGTTCATAGGTCTATGATCAACCACTGAGCCCCATGGCCAGGCCTAAAAGCATTCTTGACTTCACCTTGCACCAAAAGAATATAGTTTATAGTTACTAGATTAGAATACATAGGGAAGATTCATTAAGGAGGGTAAACTGAATTTTGTTCAGGAGATTTGAGTTAATAATGTAGAAGAGACTTTGGAGGAAAGGGTAAAAGCAGGAAAGAAACCAAAATAGGAGAATGTGTTGATATGGACCTAGATTTTTTTTTCTCATGGGTTTTATTGCTCCTTTGTAATTCTACCACTGATTAATTCTGTGTTTGTTTGTTTTTCCTTTTTTAAAATGTTATCTTTATTGTTGAGAGTATTCCATATGTCTCTCCTTTTTTTCCCTCATTGCCCTCCTCCACCAACTCCTGCCCCACTTCAGGCCTTTACCACACTAGATTCTTTCTTCATTGTCTACAACACCTTCTTTCCTTAGCTCTAACTACATGCAACCAACACTATTGTTGCCTATACTTTGGAGTGAAAAGGATTATGACAGTGAATTCTTTCCCTAATTCAGATTCCTGAGAGATACCACTTAACATATAACCAAAGTTCCAATGACCAAATTTTTCCTTCAGTGGATCATCATCATAATCCAAGTCATTTGTTCACATGCAGGAACACTTTATCTCTATCCCCTTCTACTGGTTTGCTGGATTCATTTCTGCATCAGTCTCTAAAATGTCAGAGGTCAAGGATCTGCATAATTCCTCTGCATAGTACCCAGCACAATGCCAGATAACAGGTCCTTCTTAGCATCAATCCAAGGCAATAACAGCTTTAGAGAGCTAACAGAAACGTCCCACAGGCAAAATGCATATCCTAAAGGGAGAATGCGCTTTTCTCTTTTATAATGTGTGAGAGTGGGAGTGCTGTACATTGTAAACTCCCATGTAAATTAACAATGTACCTTGTTTACCTGGCTGCCAAGAGGATGCCAGATGTGAGAATGAAGGGTATTTTGAACTTTCCTGTTGGGATTAGTGAAATGTAGCATTTGTGAACATGAATACCGTGCCTTTGTATAACATTTTTACTTCTAAAATGTTTTCATAATTATCACTGTCACATCATTCATCAGGTCAGGGAAAGACACTGAACAAGGAATAAAGGAGTTCTTAAAAATAACCCCAAGTAGGAGTACCTACTATAGCAACTACGACTAATAATTAATATTTATTTAGGACCTACTAGGTACCAGGTACTGTGCTAAAACATTCCAAGAATTATCTCATTAATTCATACAATAATCCCAAAGAGACAAAGTAGTAGCCCTCCCTAACACAGTGTTTACAACACACAATAGGGACTCAATCAGTATTTTAATGCATGAACACTTTCCTTTATTATATTTGATTTAGTTTAGATTATAAATGAAAATTTGAGGTTTAGAGAACTTAAACAATTTACTCAAGTTTACTTAGGTAGTAAGCAGGTTAGCTGGAAATGAATTTATGTCCATCGAATTCCATGAATAATTTTCTTAACCATCAAGATTTTACCTAAAGTTTATGAAATTTGGTGACAAGAGTTAGACTAGCACTCAGATAAATTGACACTCATCATCATGCCTTCCTCTGTATCTTGTCTCCCATGATCAAATCACTTATCAAAGCGAGATCAGAAACCTTGTCTCATAGCTCTCAGAACAAAGGATTTTTCCCTACTTCCATGTCCTATAAATTTTATAAAACCTCATCGATAGCCAGGGGATTAAGAAAAGGCTGATATAAAAACAGATGTTTTGAATTAAAAAGTGTTGAATGATTACAAAGAAAGTAGTTTAATTTCTTCAGTATGTGAAATAACACCCAGTGCTTCCTGAGAAAGCCTTTCTTATGCTGGCTCAGATGTGAAGATTAGACTCTTTTGCATTTAGCAGTATTTTGGGATCAGAGACAGATTAATGGAAAGTAGCTGAATATCCAACTGGTACTAGACTGTAAGAAGCAAATAAATACCATAGATATAAATCAGAAACATAAATCTGGTCAACTTAAGTGTTCACTGCAATCCCTTCTAATTGATGAAACATTAGTTCTGCTTCACCTGTTTAAATATAACCCTTTAATACATTTTTTAAATGTTAGAGCCAACTTATCAGTTTGGAGAAGATTTTTGGTGGCCCTACACATTTGCACAGTACAGATCCATAACCTCAACCCTGAGATAGTCGGTTGACAGCTTCCTGAAGTTGGTGGTCAGAGCAGTTGGCATTCTGAACAAATAGCGTATCTCATAGTACTGACTAGCAGGAATATGTGACACATTTCAAAGATCTCATTCAGTCATTCAACAAATGGATATTGTTCATGTGCTACATGTAAGGTATTGCATGCTAAACATTTGCTAAGAAAAATAATACAGTACATCCTATCAGAGAATCATTATCACCTCTCTAAACACATGTTGAGACAACACGTAAGAATCATCTATATGAAAGATGGTCAAGTTATTTCCCTTTCAAGGTCATCCACATTTTAAAATCTAGCCCAGGTTCCCATTTAGACAATTTATATTTTTAAGCATTCAGAACATAGTGAGTTCTTAAAGAATGGTCTATGGAGACGTGTTTGGTTTCTTATTTCTGCTGTAACGAATTATCACAAATCAGTGACTTAAAGCAACACTGGTTTATTATCTTAGAGTTCTGGAAGTCAGAAGTCTGAGATCAGATTCATTCATTTAAAGTCAAAGTGTCAACAGGCTGGTTCCTTTTGGAATCTTCAAGGGGAGGATCCATTTCCTTATCTTTTCCAGCTGCTAGAGGCTGTCCTCATTGCTTGGTGTGTGGCTTCTTCCACTCATCACTCCAGTCTCTTGCTTCTGTCGTCATATCTGCTTCTTCTAACTAATCCTCCTGCCCCCCTCTTATTTACATGGGTTCCACCTGGGTAACCCAGGGTAATCTCCCCTTCTCAGATCCTGAGTAAAATCTACAAAACTCCTTTGGTCATAGAATGTTACATATCTACCATTTCCAAGGATGAGGATGTGGGCATCATATTTTATCATTATTCAGTCTGCCACAGCAAGTGTATTTATAATGGGGCTGCCAGTAATAGGAGGTGAGGCGGAAGGAAGGGATGAGGATACCCATGAAAATACTCTTTAAGCATACCAGAAAAGAGCAGTAGGGGGAGGGCTATTAAAGCAGTATTGGCAGTGGGAATTGAGAGAAGATAGCCATTCAGAGATTTTTAGAACATAAAATATTGATAAGTAAACACTCATGATTTTAAAGAGATTAACGAATTGTGACAGCTAGTTTTGTGTCTTGGGTAATTCTGCAATCATTGGTCAGATTGATTGATATGGGAAGTACAAGAGGACTAGGAGAAGGTAAGATGAGAAAGGGGATGAGTGAAATCTATACTAATAAAAGGGTAATATGCTAATTAGACCAGGTCGACCAGACATCTTCTGGATGTCCGACTTACTTCCTGACAAAGCCACAGTGACAGGGGCCAAGGCAGAGGTGGTTAAGGGTGATCAGGCTAGCGGGGGAGCAAGCAGTTAGGGGCAATCAGGCTAGCAGGGGAGCAAGCAGTTAGGGGTGATCAGGCAGTCAGGCAGAGGCAGTTAGGGGTGATCAGGCAGGCAGACAGGCGAGCGGTTAGGAGCCAGTGGTCCCGGATTGTGAAAGGGATGTCCCAGATTGGAGAGGGTGCAGGACGGGCTGCGGGACACCCCACACCCATGCACGGAGCAAGCAGTTAGGGGCAATCAGGCTAGCAGGGGAGCAAGCAGTTAGGGGTGATCAGGCAGTCAGGCAGAGGCAGTTAGGGGTGATCAGGCAGGCAGACAGGCGAGCGGTTAGGAGCCAGTGGTCCCGGATTGTGAAAGGGATGTCCCAGATTGGAGAGGGTGCAGGATGGGCTGAGGGACACCCCACACCCATGCATGAATTCTGTGCACCGGGCCTCTAGTATTAAGAGAATTAAGCACGCAGGCTGATTTATCTAAAAGTAAGAGGCCACACTGGGTCCATTAGTTTCAGAGGAAGTCAATCTCAATAGGGCCAAAGGTGACTTGGTTTTTGGGGGATGCTGTGATCAGACATCTAGCTCACAACAGCACTTCCACCAACCCTTCATGGCTGAGAAAGAGGAAGATAAAACATATAAGCCAAAATAATTTCTTAGATTTATTCTTTAAGGAAAATAGAATGGGTATGTTGAAACCCTAAACTAATACTATCCCACTGGTATGAAGTACAGTGATGTATAGCTCATATTTCTCTTAGCAGGGTAGGTTCTACCACTGTCAAATATAATGGGACAGTGCGTGATGGTGACATCACAGAGCATAGCTGCATACTATGGTTTCTCATCATTTTTAACAGGTGGCACTTCACAGTTACAGTGGCCCTCTCAAAAATTAAGACTTGCCTCATAAAAGTAGAGGCTTCTGATTCCTTTACAAAGCCCAGTCACTTTCTCCTCATTAGGTTCTGTAATTGTTCGCTCCCAGGCCATCATTCTTCATCAGATGTCCACTGTTACTCTCTTCTTAAGATATCACGGCCCCTTCATGTTCACTGGAGTTCTCAAGACCCTCTAGTTTCAGGGTTAAAAGTTTCTACCAAGCGATTCTTCTACAACTATGACTATAAAGTTCAATAATGTGGTTTTCCTTAGCCATTGGGAGAAAAATGCATTTTTCTTTTCAAATGGGGATTCCTTTGTTACCATTTTCTGCTCTGCAATGTTAAAACAAATCTATAGTTTTCTTTTTCTTTTTCCTTTTCTTACTCAGAGTCCCTTTTCATATAGAAATATGAATAATATTGTAACCCCTTCTGGAACCAGAAGAGAAACATGGTTTCTATTAGAGTTTATTGCATTTTTATTCCTTTCTTTAGAAAATAAAAGTTAAACAAAGTAACCCCTGGAGGCTCAACCCTCTCTGTTTAGAATTGGAGGCAACCTGAGTTGGAGGACCAGCTTTTCTGGACATCATGCTTCTTTTTTATTTAGTCTCTGTCTTGCTTCTCTGAAAATATGTGCATGATGGCTGCTTTCATGTTGGACAATTCTTGCTTTGTGTGTGTGAGCAGGGGTGCGTGTTTCAGTCTCTATAGATATCTCTAAAAAGTTATACTGTCTCTTGTAAACCCTGAGTACATTCCCTTTATGTGGTGGTGTGCAGTGGTTAACATCAATTGTATAGGACCTCTTACTGATGAGCCTTCTTTTTAAGGTCTTATAATTTCACATGATATTAATCAGAGTGATTAAGCCTTTCTCTAGTAAATACACACCAGCTTATTAATGTATTCATTCATCTACTGACTTATCTATTAATTTACTTGCTTCTCTGTTCACATATTTATTATAAAATGTGTATGCTTTCCCCCTTTTTCATCTATAATTAATGCTACTAATAATCGGGAGATAGTGTTTAGAGAATATATTCTGCCACTGATTTGTAATAGGGCGTCAGCGAAAAATAAAGGAGAGGAAAAAATACATTTGCTATTTCTTTTCTTTAGCTATTTAGTGGGTTTAACTAATCCATGCACATGTAATTCCTGATAGTGGACTTCAATCTTAAAACTATCTGAAGAATGTAAGGGATCAGACTGTAGTGGGTTATCATCTTATATTTATCATAGCCCAGAAGGGGTTCTAGAGGGTATACATATATTCATTTATCCCCCAAGTAACCACATAAAGTGGGTGCTGTATTATTCATGTTTCTGATCACAAAGTAGACCTGGATAATCTAAGTAACGTGTAATACATCAGGCAGTAAATGAGACATCTATAATTCAGACCCAGATTTCTCTAAATCCAGAGGCCAGGCCCTTCTCCTCTCATCCCCTCCCACCCCGACCACCATATAATGAGTGGTAGAATTGTTGTATTTTTAAAGGACTGTGCTGTTTAATCTGCCTCTGCAGCAGCTTTCTGGTTTCCCTGCCAGGTCTGGAGGTGGAGACATCGCTGATGGATCAGTTGGATCACAGGGTACTATTCTTTGGAGTGATCTAATTGTGCTGTTCATGGGGGCCACTGTCTTTGGGCTATGTTTGAGGCTAGCTCATTAGCATGGATGCCCTCTCCTTCATCTGGAGCAGAAAGGCAGTTGCCAGGGTTCTTGTCCCAGCATTAAGAAGGGTTCAGGAAAGCTGGAGAAGGCTGTGCGTAGATTAAATAGGAGTCCAGAGACGAAGCATAATTTTGAAAGGCATTTGGGGGTCCGAGGAGCCTAGTTTAAAGGAAACTAAGATCTAAGTTCTCAGGCCTAAGGTCTCCTCATCTCAGGACCCCATGCTTTTTATTAACAAAAATGGTCCTGAGGTGAGGCAGAGATATACACTTCAAAGGGTATACACAAGCACTGTCAGAATGGGGGAATTAGCCTACGGCTGTTCAGGTGTTTGGCCAGTAGGAGGCAATAACATGTAGATTAAGATGCCCTGAGCTGTCTGGCAGCCAACAATCAATCCTTTTTCAGGTTTGGGGAAATGCCCTCAGCCATTCCCAGTGGGTGACTACATGTGTGACTCAACCCTGTTGAGTCCCCAAGTTCCATCAACCTTTTGATGAAACTCTTGAAATTATGACATGCTGGGATTGGCTTCCGGCAGGCAGTGAAGAGCACCTGCCTGTGAAACCCATCCTGTGGTAGATCAGGCTGAATTCTTCCTTACTTTTCTCTTGCCTCTACTAGTTTAACACACAAGAAAGTCAGAGATGATGCTCATCAGGGTACCCATTGTTCCCCCAAAGCCTAGAGCAGTAGCTGGAACCAGGATTATTGTTAAGCAAATTTCTTTTCAGTAGCTGGTTCCCTTTCTTCCTCCTTCCCAATATCTTGGTCTCCATGGTACAATCACCACACTGCCTTCCCACAATTGCTTTTGTTTACAATCTATTTTTTCTCATTAGGCTGTAAATTATCTGAGAGCAGAGAGGGTGTCTTACTCATTTTTTATCTGAAGTATCCAGCAGTGCCTGTAATAAATACTTGTTTTCTGTAAATATTTGTGGAATGCATTTTAAGATGAATAAATTATTTCAATTCAGCAAAGAGTTTTGAGCACCTCTAATTTTCCACTTATTTTGATAGACACTAGAGAAAGCCTTCGCTTTCAAGGAGTTTGTAATCAAGTTTCTAACCTAATATAGCATCATGTGCTGGTTATTGGGAGGGACGTTATTTCTTTGCTCCATACTGGCTCTTCTGTTTGCTACATTGGGATGTTGGGAGTAGGACTCTACAAAATAAAATTCTTTTTCTCCCCTGTTTTCCTGGTTTTCCCTGCCCCAAGGAGTTATTAGAATGAATGGAAGGCAGGAAGAATTGGTGAAAAAAAAAAAAAACAACCCAAAAGTTTTCTCTTTCCGTCTTGCTTGTCATTCCTGGCAGTATTGTCCCAGCAGAGCACATCACGTTGCCCTGGCACTTGGCTGCAGCCTCCAATTTCCTCCAGCTCACAGGCAGGTCCCATCAGACCTGACAGTTGCAAAATTGATTCCTGTTTCTCAAAAGCCTGTGCTGTACTTTGCAGGGCACCTCCTCTGAGTTTCTAAATTCTGCTCACCCCAATTTCAATCCAATCAGTAACTTTTCAGATGGTTATTGAAAGAAAATGCAGCCATAATTGATTTCAGTAAAAGGGAGAGAAGCAGAGTAGGGCTTTATTCCTTTGTGTTTTATTTAAGAAGCCTGTATTTGATCTATATGCCTGTGCCAAGAAGAACAGGATTTGGTAATAGCCTTCCGGGAACTCTCATTCTGGTGGAATATTCAGACATGAAGAAGGTAACTTCTTTTTTTAAAAAAAGAAAATATATTTTTATTGATTTCAGAGAGGAAGAGAGAGGGATAGAGAGGTAGAAACATCAATGATGAGAGAGAATCATTGTTCAGCTGCCTCCTGCATGCCCCCTACTGGGGATCAAACCCGCAACCCAGGCATGTGCCCTTGGCCAGAATTGAACCTGGGACCCTTCAGTCCGCAGGCCGACGCTCTATCCACTGAGCAAAACCGGCTAGGGCAAGAAGGTAACTTCTAAAGTACCCAGCCTTGGCCAGTTAGCTCAGCTGGATGGAGTTCCATCCTCTACTCCAAAAGGTTGTGGGTTTGATTCCGTATGAGGGCACATACCTAAGTTTTGGGTTCCATCCCTTTTCAGGGATTGTGGGGGAGGATACACTCAGGTGAGGATAAAAAAAGTACCTATAGCAAACTGCCATATTTTATTAGGAAAATCCATACAATCCCCCAGTTTCTCCAAATTTATTTTGTAGTGCTTCTTAAGTGAACTTCCCTTATAAACGAATGGATATGAGAATGACAAGACTACTGTTGTCCTTGTTCATAACATCTCCTCTATTAAAGATTAAAAAATCTCTTTCTGACTATTTTGACCCAGTCTAAAATTTAGTGATTTAACATGTAATAGTTCTGGAGCTTACTTTATGGACAAGATAAACATTCATAATTAGACATTAAAAAGAATTTTGTTAATGCATTTCTTGTACTCTGTCAGCACTTTTCCCACCAAGTTAAAAAAAAAAGAGAGAGAGAGAGAGAGAGAAATATAACTCTGTTACCTCCTGACAGTAGGGAGATCATTTCTCACTGTTTTGCTAAAGAATTTTGTCTTATCCTCTGACCTCAATGTCAAGAGCCATAATTCCTCATTTTGCAGTACACCCTGGAGATTTGACCAAAACCCGGAGTCCCTCCAAGGCCAATGAGATCTCCATGCTTAACTAAGCAATGCCATCCTCGCCTGGAGAAGGATGAAAAATAGGTATAAATTATGGGCCCATTTTCAATGTTCAACTTTTTTAGACAAGTTATTCATAAAGAAAATAATCTAGCAGAAATTGATATTATAAATACCACATTCTGATGATTCTATACATGTGGTTACTTTTTGATAATTTGCACAAAACTGTTAAGTTATTTTTAATGAAATCCAGCAAGAAGGCTCTCTAATGAGCTTTTTAGGTCTTATTTTAGGTAGCAACATCCATATGTAAATTTATCTTGTAAGATTTCATAATTTTGTCAGATATTAAGACTAATCTCCAAAAGTTTCTTTCCTGGAGATTCTTGAGTACATTTAAATATTATTTTGTAATTGCATTTAATCTGAATTTATAGATAGAAACTGTGATGGTCATTTATTTTAAAAATATGTAGAATTGTGCACTTGAAACCTGTATAACTTTGCTTACTGGTGTCAACCCAATAAATTAAATTAAAGAAAAATCTGTAATAAATTAAAAATATCATTTACTCTTAAATGCAATTATAAATTCCTCATCACAAAAGTGAATACATATGCAAAACAGTACATGGAAATAAATATTGAAGGGTGTGCAAAACTTCAAATACACAAATGAGCATCTTCACTGAGGAATAGAGTATCTAGCTATTGTTCTCATTCAGGTCAACAAACAAACAAACCTTGTATGTTTCAGGTGCTGGTAAGATGCTACAGATACCAAGATAAGTAAGTATGGCTCAGGACTTTGAGAAACCCAAGGCCCACTGGGGAGATAGACATGGATTTATGAAAAATGATGATAGTGACATGCTGAAGGTTACTTAACCCAGTATGATAGACTTCAATATGCCTACATGTTTATTAGTCATTCATACAAAAATGTATACAAAATGTTTGCTGTACACAAGACACACTGTGTAGGCACTAGAGATACAGTGAAATAAGACAGGAATCCTTCATACAGACTCAGGGAAGAGAAACCTTCGACAACTAACTATAGAAATATCCATTTACTTTTAAATAAACTTTCCTTTTAGAATAGTTTCAAATTTACAGAAAAATGGTAAAGGTAATAGAGAATGTTCCTATATACTTGAGTTAGCTTCCCTGACTTTTAGACTTTTACATTAATATAGTACATTTGTTATGATAAATTTAAAAATATTGATACATTCTTATTAACTAAAGTCCATTACTTTACTCTATTTGTTAATAATTACTATAAAAATCAATAAAGTTCAGAGTGATTTGAGAAAATAGAGGAGATCCTGACTTCATCTTAGAACATCAAGAAGTGAGTCATCATGAAATTGATGCTCAGCTCTAAGAGAAGAATAGGAATTGGCTAGAAAAAGGTAAGGAAGATAAGATCATTCCAGGAACAGGAAATGGCATATGCAAGGCTCCTGGAAATAGACACAGACTTTCTTGTTCATGAAATATAAAGCGAGCTGTTGTGATATGAAGACAGACAGTGAGGGGGGAAATAGCATGAGGTGATCATACGGAGACCAATGCTAGGTCATACAGTGCCTCTGAAAGTCATGTTAGGATTTTGGTCTTCATTCTAAAAGGGCTGGAAGATTGTTGAAGAGTTTAAGTATCAAGATGACACAATTGTACTGCTATTTTTATGAGGGCACTCTAAAAGAGCTGCAGTTAACAAGTGGGTAGGCTTCTCTGATTTCTGGCATCCATTTCATATATGTTAAGTTGGTTTCTATAACCCCTTGGATTGCTGGTCATGGTTTTACTACTTCAAAGGTGGCGTGGTTTCCAAAGTAGGTGAAGAAGATCATCAGAGGATCATATTTACAGTGTGCAAGCCAGTTCCATAGATCTCTCCAAAGAGCTAACATTTTTGAAACAGTCAATTGTTCAACAGCAAGGATTGCAAACACACTAGGAGTAGTAAAAGTCAGAAAGCTATGTGAAAAACAGACTCCGAGACCCGAACCAGCTACATCAAAAATGGATTTGAAGGAGTTAAACGTTAATTTTGCTAAGCTTCCTAAAAGCTTGCTGTTGTAGATCATTTAATAGTGTTGCAAGGTCAATGTCATGGGGGTGTCCAATAGAGAATCTGTTTTTAGCTCAGACCTCACACAAGGAGGTTATTCTTCCTGTTTTAAAGATTAAAATGCTCATGACAGGAATAAGCCACTGAGAGAGAACATACGAATACCCAGCAATTCTGTAGGGAAGGGAGGTCATATATCTACAAAGGCGGAGCTTGGCAGAGCCATTGAGGGAAGGCATATTATTTCTTAGAAAGCAATTAACAAAGGCTTGTGATGTAAAAACAGTAAGGAGAACACGTGTCATCCAAACGAAGAGAATTCAGTAATCAGTAGGAGTGCCTAGGCAAGAACCAGTCCATGAGTGCAAGATGCCATGGGAATTACAGAAAATGAAGTAAAGGGCCTAGAAAAAATAAGAACCCAGGCTAAAAGCGGATCAAAATGCATATGTGTTAGAAGCCAGTTGGATTCCACTGCATGGAAGCTAGTTGTGCTTTATGTTAAAAGGTCAAACCCAGATACTGTCCTCATTTTGAGGAGGGCTTCAGTCATTCTCAGTCCATACATGTCTTGTTGCAGTCCCACCAGGAAAGCGCTCAGGTGTTGATATATGTGTACTTAGATCTCTCCCTCTTCTCCCTGTCCCAGCTTTCTGATGCCCAGAGTAGAAATTTGAGTATATGTAATCAAAGACAGTTATACATATTGAATTTTCTTTATAATAATAATACACATGAAAGGCAGATTTGAAAAATATATAAATATGTAAGAAAGTTAATATTACTATAATCTTTCTATCTAAAGAAAACCGTTAACATTTGTAGGTAGATGAACAGAGAACTACGAATTGAAGTGGTATCATTATCCTATCATATAATATCTATTCTTTGAAGGCACCCTTCCTTTCTTCTTTCCTTCCTCCGCCCCCCTCTTCCATACACACCACACACACCATACATGCCAGTATATATAGAAAGAACCCAATATAACACGAAATTGAACTCAGACTACATATTGTTGTTTTGCAACCTTCTTCATCCCGGTGCCTCTCAATTTTTTTAATAGAAACATATATAGGTGGAAGACAATTTAATCCTTGACTTATCTAGATAATCAGTTCCCAATGAAGGGTCTCTGAAGTAGCACATTTTAGGAGGGATTTTTATGCACAAATTAACAATGTTATCAGTGATTTTGTGTTTAATACACATCTATTCACACATATTAATATATCACTTTTGGAAAGTATTAAGATACAAATACTAGTTAGAGAGGCATTCATTAGTACTCACTTAGACTCCACAGGAAACTAAAGTATATACCTCCAATAAATAATTATTGAAAAGGAACGAGAGTAGCAATTAAAATTGTGCATCTCAAGACAACCCTGATGCTAGGGTACAGAGGGAGAATTTACAGTGTTTTCTAACTTTATGTGCAGCCAGACTTTTTAGCAAAATGTTTATTGTGCTTTTAATTGTGAATTCCTAATCTTAATAATCCTATCTAATAAAAGAGAAACATGATAATTATCGTACGGCCGCTACCCTTCCCGTTGGCTAATCAGGGCGATATGCAAATTAACTGCCAGCCAAGATGGCGGCCGGCAGCCAAGCAGCTTGAAGCGAACATGAGGCTTGCTTGCTTCAGTGAAGGAGGACTCCAA
>NW_005358567.1:2885492-2903975 GCF_000412655.1 Myotis brandtii | reverse complement strand
CTCCCAATCCGCCCTGCTCTGTGCATGACAGGGGGCGGCGCCCCAACTCCCCAATCTGCCCTGCTCTGAGCCCGACCAGGGGCTGCACCTAGGGATTGGGCCTGCCCTCTGCCACCCGGGAGCAGGCCTAAGCCATCAGGTCGTTATCTCCCGAGGGGTCCCAGATTGCGAGAGGGCACAGGCCGGGCTGAGGGACCCCCCTCTCCCCCCCCGAGTGCACAAATTTTTGTGCACAGGGCCCCTAGTGTTTAATAATACACTTTAGCAATTATCAGTAACTAGTACTTACTTATAAAAACACTAGTGGCTTGGTGCATGAATTTGTGCACATTGAAAGGAAATTAATTAGAAGAAATATTTTATTATTGCTATTCGCCCTTTTTCTATAATAGAAGTGTCAACCAAATTTATGATTGACAATGACAGATGGAAACACACGTGTGCAATTGGCACCAGCGAGAGCTTTATATGTATTGCGCATGCATGAGCCAACTTAGCCTTTTATATATATAGAATAAACTTAATCAGACCTGCTTTCTGATGTAGCTAAACTTTTTCCAGCCCCAACTGAAGCACCCCAACTTCTCTTTCAGGTAATTGTCAGCAATACTGCAGTAAATTATTATTGTAGATCACACAGGGAGAACAAAGGATAAAATATTTAACTGCAGCAGTGTTTGACTATATTCTGCACAGTGAGAAAACCTGAAGTCATTTTCAAGGTCCACCATTTCTTACTTCTTTTTAGTCAGGTCAAGTTTCTAAGCTTTCTAAATCTTCATTTTCTGGCTAATGAAAAGAAAATAGGATTCTACCAAGTCTCCATCTACCTACTCCAAGACTTCTGTGAGGGTCAAATGAGATGAGGCATGGGAAAATGCTTCACAGGCTTTTGGTTAAAGTGTGAAATGTTTCTACCTGGCTATAAAGCAAGTCATGTCCCTGGCTGAAGAAACTGCAAGGCGGCTAGTCGCTAGGGAGAGGAAGCCAGGCATTGCTATGTGATGTCATTACCTGGTGCCCACAGCCACCATTTCCTGGCTGGGCTGGACTGTGGTCCGCATTTTGTGCTATGGTGTCTTGGCAGCATTGGCTGCAATCTGGTGGGGTGTAAGTCCAGGGTGGTGGCAAGGCCTGTGTCCCACTTGGGAGAAGCCAAGTGTTGCGTTTTGGGAGCTAGGTCTGTGGTGCCATTTCTCTGTAAATGGCCAGTGCACATCACGGCAGCTCCTGCATTGAGTGTCTGCTCCCTGGTGGTCAGTGCACATCATAGCAACAAGTCATATTAGCCTTTTGAATATATAGTCTATGGAATTGAATGTCATGGACCAATCAGAACAGCCTAAAGGATTGACATTTTTTTTATTAATTTTACTATCCACTGGAAGGAATTTCAGTATTCAACAATAGGCCAAAGATTGTACATTAGTAAAAAATGGCTCTATCTTAATTCATGATTGAAAACAATCTCTCCCTTTTTTCACTCTACTAATTTCTTCAGGTGAAAATAAGATGAATATTCATTATTTTTCCTATATTGTATATAAAACTGCATTCTTGGATGAGCATGGTGACATAATCAGCACTTAGAGTAGAAAAGAAAAAATCACCTTTCTGTACGTTCACTATGATTTTGGGGGAAACACAATATAGAGACATGATCTATCTGTTTGCCAAAGTCCAAGGTTATATGCTCAACTCCTTTAGTGTCCTTAACTCAAAGTTTCAATCCATCTGTAGGTTGAAAATAAAATAATTGCTAAGTCTCCTTTCCTTGTTAGGTAGTCTCATGTTTACATAAATGCTTTTCAATTAAAATGCCAAATCTAATTTAATTACTTGTATATCAACCAACTAGTAAGATTGAGACATTTTCTTCAGAAGTGATTGTCTCAATTAGGTCTTAACAATGTGTAGCATTTCAGGGGAAGTTGGATTTGTCAGGATGGTTGGAAAGAACCACATTTCCATTGTTATTCAATTAGTTGACCTTTTCTTTGCAGAGAATGGCTGTAACGGACTCATAGCCTGAGTCCCAGAAGTATGAGTCTTGCCTCACTCCAATTAATACCTGATGTTGCTTCAGTTTTTTGTATGAGTATATGGATATATGTGGGTATATGCATTCATATAAACACTTTTATAATTGAAGACGATACACTGATTGAAGACTGTGCAAGTGAAGAATAATGAGCAAGTACATCAAGGGAATTTACACTTTTATTTTTTCAGACAAACCTTTAATTCATTTAAGAAAGCTGCTTTGCCTTTATTGTAGTTGTACTACTTATAAGACTCTTAACTGAATGTGAGACTCTTTTAGCAGAGTAAGGCTAATAATTATTATGTTCTGAAGCATTTGTACTTAATCATGTGCATTAATGAAGGCAGAATATCTTACATAAACAAATGATTATTTTAAGAACTGGTGTGTAAACATATTCTTTACTGATGCAGACAGCTGGAATTTGGTATGTAACTGTGAAATATTCACATTTTACAGGTATATACTTTATATTGACAAAAACATCTGTAAATATGAATTAATTACATAAACATTATGCTTATTATATTGTTATAGGAGGAGATAATACTTTAAATGAAAGGGAAGATAGGATATATAGAGAAGACACAGAAAGGATTAGATTTGGAAGGTCCTCATATCAATCACTTCAAAGGTATGAGCACAAGAATATGATATTTACAATATCTAAAATATATAATATAATAAATGTAATATAATATAATGCAATTTATGTTATATCAGATAGGAAAACATGAACTCTGAGGTCACCAAAACTTGGAGTTAAACTGCAGGTCAACCTCTTACTAATAGTGTGATGTTGAGGAAGTTGCTTCATTTTTCTGTGCTTCAGTTGATCAATTATAAAATCAGAAAATATTTTATATCTCAAAAGTGTTTATAAAGATGACATAAATAATATATGTTAAGAATTCAATATTGTAGCTGGCTCATCATGGCAGTTGCTTTATAAATATTATCTAACTACACTAAAATATCCACTCTGTCTCCAAACACCAAATGTGAGGAACAAATGCTGTATGGGTCATGTGTTACCAGCATCTAATCTGTAATAAAAAAAGTGTAATATGCAAATCGACTGAACGACCGAACAGCAGAACAATCGTCCAGATGACCTTCTGGATGACCACACTATGACATGCACTGGCGCCAGGCCAGCCAAGGCAGGTGGGATGGGATTGGTGGGGGGGTGGGGCCCTGCCCTCGTCCCATGATCACGCCGCAGAGGGAGACCCAGGCCACCGGCCAGTGATGCTGTGGAGGTGTGCGGGGCCGGCCAGTGATCGCCCCGCAGAGGGAGGCCCAGGCCAGCTAAGTGACTTTACCCCACGCCTGTCACCCACAGAGGGAGGTGACCACTGGCGGTAGGTGGGGCAGCTCCGTATAGATGGCAAGCAGTGGCAGCAGTAGGGGTGGAGCCAGCTGCCAGCAGCCAGGGTAAGGAAAGCCCCGATAGGCCCTGACCTACTGGCTAGGCCTACAGACCCTACCTGAGGGGTCCTGGATTGCGAGAGGGTGCAGGCCAGGCTGAGGGACCCCGCCCCCCCCCCCGCATGAATTTTTTGTACCGGGCCTCTAGTGTGTTATAATGTGATGACTAAAAACTTATAATAAGATGTGCTTATTTAATCATCATAGTTAAGTAGAGATATATAAATATAGATCTATATATTTTATGGGTATAGATACCTTTTATACATATAGCCATTTATGTATATGTATCTTATATATAGTTTCATCTATATCTTATCATCCTCTATATGATGTTTATATATATAGCCAGATATATGTACATATATATAAGATATTGTTACTTTACAAATGAATAGTAGAAAGGACATCAAACCAGACATTAAAAAAAGGAAGAAACAACAACCTTGAAATAACATTTTGAGAAAAGTAAAAAATAAATTTAAAACATCTCACATTTAACATCCTTAGATTAAAAGGAAAAAAGTAAATCTATTCATTCTTGAATTCATTTAACAAGGATTTATTGAGTGACAGCTGTATACCAGCGAGGCCCTGGTTACACCACCATGGCAGGGATGTAGTGGTGACTAAGACAAGCACGGTCTTTTAGGAAATCACATTCCTCCAAATATTATTTACTCCTTTGGCTTGAGTTTGGCACTTTTGTTTACAAATTGACTGAAATTGACTGATGCAGTTGCACAGTTTCTCATTTTGCCTCCAGAAAGATTTAGTTGTTCATTTACTCTGTTAAACAGGGAGGACACAAAAAATAAAATAGAGAATTCTTTCCCTCAGGTGGTCATAATTTTTTAAGAAGAGAACCTCTACTCAGTTCACAATCAATAACTTAGATATCTGCACCCACATGACACATATATATTTGTATTCTTATAGGTTTGCAATGGTCTTCTGACCTCATCAGCATCCTGAGGTAAAGCTGGATACCATCTTCTGTGGTGATAAAACAAGTGAGTCAGAAACCCACTCCCAACTGTTGGGTCAGGAGAACCATTCTCAGTTGCTGCAGTAGGGTTGTACCTTTTGTCTAATTTTACTTCTGGGTCCTACGATGGTCCTTCCCCTGGCATCCTGCTCTCTTAATTATGGGTCCAAACAAAGTGAAGCTTCAAGATAAATTCCAAACTGCTATTGACATCTTTCCCAGCACATCTTCTTCCCATAGAAAATGTGGACCTTCTAAAGTGTTCACATCCCCTCATGTGGTTTTATGACACAATAAGACATGTTGACCTTTGAAGTTGATAGTGTTGTATTTTGGGTCTATCTTTGAAGTAGACAGGTGTATTCCTCTCATCCCTTCCTGATGAAGGCCCCTCCACTTCTTACTACTAGAATAAAGATAGACTAAAGATTTTATCCTGCAACCAAACAGAGCAAACCATGAATTGAGTTTCCTACAGATAATCCTAGAACCAAGTGCCACAACCTTTTGCAGCAACGGTTCAGGATCAGGAGAAGGGGCTTTTGATGAAAATACTAGACAAGAAATATGAATTTAGAAAGCGTGGGGGAGGCAGGTGGAAACTTCCCTTTAGAGGAGAAGCTCCCTGAAGCCCTGGACCTGTTAGCTTTTATTCAATTTTAGATACACATCTTTGCCCTCAGTTAGGCACAGCAATCTGGTAGCAAACAGACTATCTTAAAGGTGAATATTAGTAAAGATTTACTTAAAAGCTATTAGGTCAGGGAATTGCTTCGAGCCACCACTATCTTAACAGAACAATTGGTGCATAGCTTTAGCCCTTGCTAAAGCTCAAGGTTCATCAGCCTTCTGAGTTCCTTGTTGCACTTTCATGATAGTGTTTGACAATGGATAGATTCCTGCACAAAGTATTAAGAAGATATCCAAACATGTTGTAATTGTGTGATGTTTTATCCAATGCTGTACATTGGGAACTTATGGACTTAATTAGTCATCGGAGAGCTGGAGCAGGTTATAACTGGGTCTTGAGGAATGTATAAGAGGTAGTGTGTGTGTGATCAAATTTTTTTGTGCAGAGAAATTAAAAAGTCTTTCTTCTCCTCAGTTACCAAATCAATGGGCTCCTTACACCCCCTAGGTGGCATAAGTGGAGAGATTCATGAATCAGCTTTTCAAATGGTTATATTTAAAGACAGAAACAAGAGACAGACCACTTTGTTTGTGGTCCTTTGTAAGAGTGGGAAAAAACAAACAAACAAGGAACAATCTTCTCAAAAGGTGCTATGGACTGAATTGTAATTCCCCAAAATTCATACATTCAAACCTTAACCTCCCAGTGTGACTCTATCTGAAGATAGAATCTTTAGGAGGTAATTAAGGTTGAAGCCCTAATCTGATAAAACTATGGTCTTGAAAGACAAAGAAGAAAAAGAGAGTCTCTCTCATCTCGGTCATCTCTCTCTCTCTCTCTCTCTCTCTATCTCTCCCCTCTCTCTCTACTCTCTCTTTTTCTCTGATGTGAGGAAAGCAGCCATCTGAAAACAAGAAGAGACCTCTTCCAGGAACTTGATCTTGGACTTTCCAGCCTTTAGAACTGTGAGAAAATAAATTTCTATTATTTAAGTCACTCAGTTGATAGTATTGTATAATGGCAACTTGAGCAGACTAAGACAGAGAGAAGTCCCCCAAGAAAACTCTCTCTTATTCTCATTGTTCAGAAACATGGCACATGTCTACTTCAATGCCAATCACTTTGAAGGTCAATGCACAGCTTATAACAGTGGTTCTCTCTCAAATGAGAGTAATGTTGCCCTTAGGGGACATTTAGCAAAGGATGGAGAAGTTATTTTCGACTGTCACAACTTACAACTCAGGGAGAACTGTTACCGGCATCTAGTCGGTAGAGGTCAAAGATATCAGAAAACATCCTGCAATGAACTGGACAGTCCCTCAGTCCCTTACAACAAAGAATTATCCAGCCCCAAATGTCAATAGTGTTGAAGTTTGAGAAACCATGATGTAAGTGAATCATAATCATTATCACAGATCTTTTGTGTTTTGTATTCAAATATATTTTGAACATCAATGATATGCTGACATATAAAGATGAATGCCACTCTGTGCTCCTTAAGAGGTGTGAGAAAGAGGCCAAGAAATCCTAAAGGGCCCTCACAGCTGCAACAAGAAAGATACAAGATGCCCAGTGTGAATTTCTGAGCTGAGGCCAGATTCCCATCTAGTGCAGCCAGGAAATAGCAGACCCCTCTGCAACGCCATGCAAGTGTGCTGAGGCTGCTGAGGTTGTGCCTGTATTTTCCACACAGACACACTGTGTCTCTCACTCTACTGACACTGAGCCCTATAGGGCTTGAGGATTGGTGAGGGAAGAGGGTGAGGAGAAGTGGCAGAAAAAGAGGTGGATTTGAGTCCTGTTGCTTCTTGGACTACACTCAGCAATGACACACATCTTCCCTACTCTCACAAGCTATATTCATCTTTATCTTTCCCAGATTTCAAATTTGAATTTTGACCTAATGAATGGGACCTCAGGAATGTGAGATCAAGGTACAAGTGGCCTTCGCAAAGTCCCAACAAATATTCAAGTCTTTTGCTCACCTCTATGACTCTACCTCTTAATGCTATTTTTGTAAACCCGATGATGCTGAACTTTGTGCTTCTGGGAAGCAGTTAAGGTTAATAAATCACTGCTCTCTTTCTTTTCCAGAAAATGCTAATAGAAAAGGAACACTATACCCTCGCATATTTCCAGATAAAAGCTGCCTTCACCTTTGTCTATGACTCCCTTGTTTACCTGCCTCTGTGACATCCCTCCTTTTCCTTTAAGATGGGCCTCATTAATGAAATTCCCAATTGCAATGGCCTGAATAAAACCATCCCTTTATTTTTTTATTTTTTTAAATATATTTTTATTGATTTTAGAGAGGAAGAGAGATAGAGAGATAGAAACATCAATGATGAGAGAGAATCACTGATCAGCTGCCTCCTGCACGCCCCCTACTGGGGATCGAGCCCGCAACCCAGGCATGTGCCCTTGGCCAGAATCGAACCTGGGACCCTTCAGTCCACAGGCCGACGCTCTATCCACTGAGCCAGACCAGTTAGGGCAAAACCATCCCTTTAATTGGGTGGTGCACTGAGTATGTAAGAAGATGGATTGGTTATCACTGATCGTGCACTCTTTGAAGCCCACTCTTTATGATATACATTTTATTCTTTCAGTTGTTCCAGGCTCTGGATTTGGCTTCTAAAGAGAAAATGAAAAAGGAAGAAAAATCAACAGCTCTAAAATCCTCTCCTTCATAAAACTCTGCCAAGAATTTATGTGTCTATTTTAAACTAAAACATAAAGCACTGGGTCTTCTTTCTTGCATGTCTGTTGTTACTACCCCAATTGGAGGGAAGAAAGTATAAGTACCGTTTCAATTGTATAAAAGGAAGAGTAATGGCTAAAAAGAAGCATGGGTTTAAACTTTTAATATTTGCTATCCCATAAAAGTTTAATGAGGTGATGTATGTGAGGCATTTAGAGCACTTTCTGGTATATAAGGTGTCCAATACATTTTACTTTTGCTATTATCATGACCATTATCACCATCCCTTTGAAAGTTTTCTGTCATTGGGGAACTCTAGATAATTTGGATTCAGTCGGAGTCTCTTTGAATGCTTTTTCTTTTCTTTATTTTGAAACTTACTTATTCCAGGAGCTTTGATCATAAACTAGTATAATCACCTAAAAGGGTTTGGCACCTCCTGGAATAAAGGAGAGACATTTTTGAAAGCCTAAATATAATCTCCCCAGTGCTTTTGGTTTATCCTCAAGAAGAAAAGCAGAACGAAAGAAGGGAAAAGCAAGATTACTGTGCAGAGAGATATAATACCAACCTTGGGAAAAAATTTTTTAAAACGAAAATTTGCAAGTGCCAGAAGCTTTGAAAAAAATCTTAAATAAAGCTTTTGTGTGGTCCGTGGCTTAGAACACAAAATCTGGAGGAAATTACCATCAGAGTAAACAGTAGGATCTGAGATCTGTCTGACACAGTGTGAGAAATTAGAAATTAATGTAGGCAATAGATGAAACTGTCAGGCAGAAAATAATTGGGAACTTTTAGAAGGGAAATATGTTGAAGTTTAATGTAGAATTTAGAGTGTTTTAAGAAACTCCATAAGATATGTTTTTCATTGTCAATAATTTAGAAGTTTAGTCAACCATTTTTAAATTTATTTGAAAATTTATCTATATAATGGGAAGTATATGTATGGACTGACAGTGGTATAAGTACAAATATATATGTAAATAAACATTCCAATATATTTTTATACTTAATAAAATATTTTTACTGAAAAAATATTTTTCAGACATGAGTAGCAACCTACTTTTCACATACCACAAGTAATTTGTTAAAAAAAAGACATTATATAATTTAATAGTGATATTTAAAAAATATCACAAGATTGCATAATCTCTTACATAAAAATCAAGTCTTGAAGTGGCATTTGATGGTTTTAAAGTCATTCTATTACACAAGATTATAATGGAATTAAAAGGTAGACCTAAATGAAAATAATAGATTAGAATAAACCTAATTGCTATTCTCTTCTGGAAACTTTTTTTTTAATCTAAAAGGTTTAGATCTTTATGGGGGTAAACTGTTATAACGTAAAGGGAAAATGTTGCTTCCGGAAAAAGCATGCATTTTCAAGAGCAAACCAGGGTTATTTGACTAGATTCACTGGGAACTCTGTTGTAACTGTAAATTGTGGATAACAGAGAGCCAGGCAAAGTAATTCTTATCTTTAGACATGCAAATATATTCTGTCTAGTTGACTTTCCTTCTCCTCCCCCCTCCCCTTGAAAATCTAGCATTAACCTATTTGTAAATTTATTTCAACAGTCTTTTCTCTATATAAATTGATACTTCTTTGCCTTCTTTGAACCAATGATAACATCTGCTTGGTTCTCACACTTAATTAATTAGTGAAATAAAAACTTCAACTGCTGTTCTTTTTATATCTGTTGGAAAGACATGAGTTTGCCTGTTTTGGAAAAATAAACTTTGGCCTACCTTATGCACACACTTGATGAATAACGTAGCTTGACTGTCTGGAGAAGAGGCATTTAATCCTGCATGCATTTATTGCACTCTGTGAAAGTAAGCTCCCTGCTAAAAAGTGAAGAGATAAATAGTTGAGCTATAAATGTGCCTTGAGTACCAAATGGAAGACATGATAGTCTTGAGATTGGAGTGTTTTGTTATGCTACAAAAGAGGACTTGAACTGGAAGCTTAAATAAAGCTCTAGGAGAACTAGTGCTGCTCACTGGGCAGATCTGGGGTATATGAACACACCTCTCCAATAACATGACCTTGGCTATAATATGCCATGGCTCTTGAAAGGTGGGTAGGATTTCAGCAGATGCTGTTTAGAGAAACAAGTTACCTGAGTGCCAGCAGCAATAACGGCAGAAGTCAGAGTGAGGGGAGCAGAATATGCTCACAAAGAATAAAGTATCTGTTCTTTCCTCCTGATAAAATAGTCTCCTCGTCCATACCACTTTCCTATTGTTTATAATGATTGCCTTATACTTACTTTTCAGTATTGGAGTAATTAATTCAACAGGTATTTTAACAAATAATTTTTGTTATCTATTTGTTCTTGGATCAGGGCTCTCAACTGTGGCACTACTATTTCTTTTTAGACAGAATACTTCTTTGTTTGGGGGGCTGTCCTATACCTTGCAGGATGTTTATTTTGCAGTATCCCTGGTTCTGATTCACTAGATACCATGGCCATTGCACCCTGAGTTGTAACCAAAATGTCTCCAGACATTATCCCCTTTTTGGGATTGAGGGAGTGAAAGTGTTTCCAGTTGAGATCTACTGCTATAAATTCTTCAAATTCATCAATGAAATACCAACACCGTTACCCACCCAACCCCACCCCACAATTCTTACATCTTTGTTCTCTATTATAGTTCATGAGTTCACTGGTTCACCAAGTCTCACAGATGCAAAATCCTGGAGCCATGTGATATCACTTCTTTACCTCTAAGTCTTAACCCTCCCAAAGCCCTACAGATCCTCCAACAGACATGCCACTCTAATCTGATCTCCTCTTCCCATCTGCATTGCCATTACTTCAGTTCAATTTATTGGCTTTTGCCTAGATGCTTTCAATAGGCTTTGTCTTGATTTTTCTGTCTCTCTTCTCTATTTTGGTTTATTATTCTCCGACTGTCATACTTATACTATTCATGATTCAAATATCATGAAACCGCAAATTTAAAACAAAATAAAAAATTATAAGCAATTAAAGATAAATTCTATTGAATACCAACTCCTTGAAGAAAACCCACCAAATTAATTTCTTAATAAAGCAAAATTTTGCCTATAGCAGTAAAGGAGGTCACTACTTTGACAATCTCAGTAGCAACTCAAAAGTGGGAGATCAAAGACAGGATACTTATCAACTTGGGGGTAGTTAAGGTAGAACACAAGGACTTGATTGGAATCAAGCAAAGTTTATGGTACTTTAAAGTGAGTTTTGGAAGTATAAACAATTGTTGTATAAGCCAATTGTTTTGAGAAGGTGCCATTTACCTTGACAATCCAAGTTGTTCAGATAAATACATTTTTAGAAAGTTCCTGAAACAAAAAAATAAAGTTACTTTCATCATTTTATCCCTAGGCAAGAATTTCCTGAAATGGTAAAGATATGCTTATGTGGTAGATCATAAACTAAGTGGTTATAAGTATTTCAATTCTCAAGTCTAAAATTTCTAATATGGTAAGTGAGACTTAGACAATTTAGCTCTGTCAAAACTCATCATTGTGCTTTCCTATCTTCTAGTCTTTATACAGGAGAGAGAGAGAGAGAAGGTGGGAGAGAGAGAGAGAGAGAGAGAGAGAGAAAGAGAGAGAGATTGAGCATTTTTTATAATTTGAATTGCATTGAAATATATTATAGCTATGTGTGTTCCAAATGCTACAAATAAAATTATTTAAATTTATGAGTTTATTGTACATATAACAACAAAGACATTAGCAATATATATTTGACAGGAAAATAAGTATTCCAGAGTGCTTTAAAAATATAGGAAAATGGATTCTGTCCCTACGTGCTCTAGGTGAGAAGAATTAGCGATGGAGTTGGGAGTAGAATACAATAAATAATTCTAATTTGATTATATTCTGTTCATAGGTTGAGAGTTGCCATCCTAAAACCTACATGTGATGAGAAATATATAAGTAAAATTATTATCAGCAGCGGCAGCAGATAAAGAATACTATTACTCTGATTAATTATATTCAAGCAAGCAGAATAGCACTATTCCATTTTACATATAACTTAAACTGAGTTATTTTTGAAGTCAGAATAGATGATACTATTTTTTTTTAACTCTGGATCAAAGACGCCCTGCATCAGAATTTTGAAGCCCAATGTCCAAAAATTATTAGCGAGAAATCAAGTAGTTCTTAGACTCCAGTTTCTCCCTCTTGCCTGATTTTCTCCTTTTTCTGTTTTGTGAACGTCCTGAGGCTGACATCCATGTAGGGATGACTAGTGTTTCCTATGGCAGACTAAAAGGTGGCCATTGTTGGAGACTAACTCTTATTTAAACTGACCAGAGACCTGCTCCCCAGTCTAAGCCTACATGGCAAGGGCTATGAATTTTTACAAGGCGTTACTGTGATGTGAAAACCTGAAAGACTGCTTCAAAATGGCTAGTTCAAAAGCAGCCAGTGGATGTTTATGGGGCACTGAAAACACTTTGTAGGGATATAAAAAAAAAAGAAATATTAAGATGAAACACAGATGAGGATAAAAAGAACGGGAGGAATCAGATCAAATATTTTGATAGAAAAACAAAATTACAAACCAAAGGGTGTGGGAATGACAGGGGGGTAGAAATCCAAACACAGAAATAGGAGACTTAAAATAAATTGATACAATCAGGGAAAAATAAACTAAATTGTTGGGCCAACTGGAAATAAAGTACTAAAATTGGAGCCATGTGTGTGACAAAGAAGCAGATGACATATGAAGCATTATAGAAATTTGGCTTACTCCTGAGGATGGTAAAGTATTCATAAGATACACTTAGAAAGCTCCTACATCAGCACAGTGAAGATAAAAATGGGGCAAGAGCCCTCTATTTAAAGGGAGTATTTAGTGGCTCCAGAAATGCAGGAACCAGCTCACTAAAACATAATTAGTCATTTGGTCGTCGGTCACTGTGGAGGACGATGAAAGGGAGAATGCACAATGATCCCTAGACAGAAAGAAAGGAAAGACGAATGGACAATGAAACCACAATAATATGAAATTTCAACATCTCTTCAAAATTAATTGTTGGGCTTCTGAGACACAGAAGAGTAAAGACAGCAACGATGAGCAGGACAACTGACTGTTTCCTGAACACAGATGTTGCCTATTTGGATCTCTTCTGTCTTGATGCAGCCTTACTCAATAACCAGGATAACTTTATTTTTATTTTATTCTATTTATGATTAAAAGGAGACTCATGTTTTGAGAGAGATGAACAGCACATGAGGTGAGATGATCAACAAAGGTATAGCATTTGCATAGAATCATTTTCTTCTGAGAATTCAGCAGGAAAAACAAAGAAGATTTAAAAATGGTAGTAATTATAGGTATATTTTGCCCTTTATGATGAAAGGATAAAGAATGATAAACAGCTCTGACCAGTTTGGCTCAGTGGATAGAGCATTGGCCTGCGGACTGAAGGGTCCCGGGTTCGATTCCAGTCAAGGGCATATCCCCAGTGGGGGGTGTGCAGGAGGTAGCTGATCGATGTTCCTCTCTCATCGATGTTTCTAACTCTCTATCCCTCTCCCTTCCTCGCTGTAAAAAATCAATAAAATATATTTTAAAAAAAGAATGATAAACAAATGATAAAGAATGTTACACAGCATAAGTGCTGCAACTGGCAGAGCTTCATTAATGTTCAAAATCAATGTTGTTGTAAGAACCCAACATATATTATTTCATAAGAAATAGGAACACAATTTTAAAAGACAAGTAGTAAAATATGACATTAAACAAGAAATGGGTCAGATCAAAAGAAAGTAACGTTCAGATTTAAAATTTATTTATTTGGGTCATTATAATTGTAACTAGGGGCCCAGTGCACGAATTCGTGCACCTTGAAAGGAACTGTGGGCCACAAGGCTGTGGTAGGCACAGGGGTGGGTCTTGGCCCACCCTCCCCCCCCTTGCCCAGCCCCTCCCGCCATGGCCCCCAGTCCCCTGTCTGCCAACTTCCCCGCTCCCGCCACCACAGCTCCCACACACTGACAGCACCCACCCTGATCGCACCCACTGACGGTGCAGAGCAATTGGGATGTGAGCGGGGCCAGCAACATCAGCAGGCGTGAGCAGCTGCTGCTGCCCCGATCGCCTCTCAGGAGCAGGGGGAGGTGGAGAAGCCTTCAGGAGTGATCAGGCCAGCAGCCGCAACTCACAACCACTGATGGCACTGAGTGATCAGGTCTGGCACTGGGCACTGGCTGTGGGTGTGAGCAGTGGCTCCAGCACCGGCTGCGGGTGTGAGTGGGGCCGGTGCCAGCAGTGGGTGCATGCACCAGGCAGGACCAAAGGCGCACGGGAGCAAAGAATTTTCAGTAACCACCAGAGGCTTGCTCCAATGACAACGATGCACTCTGCCTTGGTCTGGCACCCCCGCTCACCTGCTCCACCATCCTGCCATGGCCACGCCCGCCATGTTCCACAACACCCCCTGGTGGTCAGCACACATCATAGCGACTAGTTGTTCAGTTGTTCGGTCTATTTGCATATTAGCCTTTTATTATATAGGATAATTAAGAAATCCACACTTCAAAAACTGAGGACTATAAGGAACTTGTATGTCCAAAAACTACCATTTAAATGAAATGTCATTTTGTACTTGGAAGATGTATCGTCATGATGATGAGCTTTGCAAAATTATGGTATGAAGAACATTACTTATTCTCTTTAGCCAATGATCACAATGCTCTCACCTTCATTTCTCCTCGGAAACTTGGGGAGCATGCCTGTGATAGACCACTGAGGAATGAGGTAGAAATTAAACATCAAACTTCTTGTTTTAAAAAATATATATTTTTATTGATTTTAGAGAGAGAGAAAGAGGGAGAGAGAAACAGCCATGAGAGAGAAACGACACACCCCCTACTGGAGACTGAGCCTGCAACCTGGGCATGTGCCCTGACAGGAACGAAACCAGTGACTTCTTGGTGCACAGGATGATGCTCAATCAACTGAGCCACATAGGCTGGGCCAGATTTCTTTTTGATGTCAAAATTTATCTCCGACAGTCAAATGTAAACATCTTTGAGAAATAACCCTTAAACATACAAACTTATTGCATAACTAGATAGTCCAAAACATACCTTTCTACAGACTATATTATAGAATACTAGTACCTATTATTATGTGAACCACTTAGAAACGGGGAAAATGTACCTCAGACAAATGCAATTCCATGGCCTCTATTGAAGCAATTAGTATCTCAGGATAAGCTGAGATAGTTGAAAAGTCATCTCAAAAATTAACTGTCACCCTAACCGGTTTGGCTCAGTGGATAGAGAGTCGGCCTTGGAACTGATGGGTCCCAGGTTCGATTCCGGTCAAGGGCATGTATGTACCTTGGTTGCGGGCACATCCCCAGTAGGGGGTGTGCAGAGGGCAGCTGATCGATGTTTCTCTCTCATCGATGTTTCTAACTCTCTATTTCCTCTCCCTTCTTCTCTGTAAAAAAATCAATAAAATATATTTAAAAAAATTAACTGTCATATTTTGGGTGAAGGTCATCAAAAGCAAACAGAGAATGTGCTTGTGGATAAAATCCTCGGATGATGATGAGAATACCTCCCTCAGTGAGAGACCATAGGTGTCAGGTTGTACTTCCTACCCCCCTATCTTAAAGTACATTAACTACTTTAAACCTATGATAGTCTTATAAAGAGGTCTTTCTCCCTCCCTCCCTCCCTCCCTCCTTCTTTCCTTTCTTTCTTTCTTTCTTTCTTTCTTTCTTTCTTTCTTTCTTTCTTTCCTCTTTCTTTCTTCCTTTTTCTTTCTTTCTAACTTTGCAGTGAGAAAAGAGCCAGACATTCAAAAACCTACTCAAAGCCCAAATTGTAATATACTTATTGCAGGAGAACATTGAAGAATTGTGCTCTCCAAGTTCAAGGCAGGTACTAATGCTGACTTAAAAAAATCACACAAAGAACAAACATTTTTTAAGTGTGCTGTTGTTGTGGGAATAATAAAACTCTTCCATGACTAGTGCTCTTAAAGTTTTATGTGTTTTTGTTTTGTTTTGTTTTCTTTTTGTTAGGGGGAACATACACACCTATTATCAACTAGCTTAAAAGCTAAGAAGGATCATCCGGATAGTCCTTATCATTGCCTCTCTGTGGTATCAGGAAAAGTTTATTACACTGCAGGAGAGAGATTAACAAATCCTGTTGAAACAAATGAATATATGAGATAAAATTCCCAGTCTCCTTCCTTTCTTCCTCTCTCATTTTCTCTTTACTCCCTACACCCATTCTTATGTAAAAGCTGAATGCTGTCCTCATTCTTAAGCTGATTAAACATTGATTTTTTTTAAAGGGTCCTTTTAAGATCTAGAAAACACCATAAAGTATATAAAACGATTTCTCCCAGAATCCTAACAATTGCATTTTATTGCCTACATTTATTGTAAACTTGAGTTAGTTTCCTGCACTCTCAGCCTGAAAAACATACCTATTCCATATTCTTGCTCTGCCCCACTAAAGTACAGTGGTCTGTGTCTCATAAGGGAGGTGGCTGCTCTTCAGTGGCGGGTGATGTAATCCTTGGAAGGCTTTGGCAGCCCCAACCATGAACATTGCTAGCATATCAGATCAGTATGCGGACCAGTAGTAGGCAATTGCTGGAAAAGTCTCTGTAGTTGGCAAATATTTTAATGATGCATGTGGTAAAATTGGAGCCAGTTGGCCTTTTATCTACCCTTCATACCCCAAGTTCTAATGATAGATAAGCCCTTTATTTTCCTTGAGCTAAAACACAGAATACAAGAAGATATCTGCTAAATAAGGGGCTCATTTTACATAGATGCTGAAAGAAAAAAGACATAAAGCCAATTTGGGCCTTAACCACATTTTCAACATTGCTTAAAATGGACCAGAGCTCATGGATGTTACAGCAATAAGCAGAGAACTGTATATATTTCATGATGATTGTAAGATCTTGAACTTGTACCAAAAGCGCAAAAGATTAATTCACTTACTTCACAGCTTGCATAGCTGTTATTCAAGAATAATTGGGCTCCTTAAAAAAAGAAAGAACAAAGTATTGGCCATTGGAATATTTATATAAAGCCAAAATGAATGGCTTCTTACTATGATGCACGCAGCACAGGATGTTTTGTGAAGAATCACGTAACCAAGTCTATGTGTTTATCTGTCTTACCTTTACAGGTAATCAATTGTTTTCATCAGAATATTTAATCAACAGAAGTACAAATAAATGGTTCCAATTTCATGCAAATAATTTTTAAGTTTTGTTATTTAGAAGTTATTTTGTGCATTTTAAAGCATAAAAAGAACTACTCAAGTAGTAATATCTCTCTGATTAAAAGAGTAAACTCACTGCATTTTCAGTGAAAGTAGTGATCGATTCTGGACATTTTTGTGCTATAATTTCACCCTTGAATTTAGATACCCAAAGAGAAAAGATCATTGTACCTAGTGTACTCACAAAGCAAAAGCTCATAAATTCCATCCACAACATTCTTTTCAGCTCACAAGTTGAAAAACACAAATTAAAAAACACAAAGTAAATAGCTTAACACAAAATGATAGAAGAGATTTATGACTGCTTTATCAGTCTTGAAAGATTTCACCCTCTATTTAATATATATATATATGTAATATACATATACATATATGTCATATAACATATATACATGTATTTATATATTCCAAAATAAATTTTGGTCAAATTGAAGTTTTAACTCTAAAACAAAAATTAAAAAAATTCTAAGAAAGAACATTGAAAGATCAAAGTGCAATAAAAAATGCAGAAAATATTTTAAAAATCTTTTAAAAATCAAATAACTATAAAATATGTGTAATGTTTAAAAACAGACCTTAAAATGTAAGATGTTGACACATTAAGAAATGTTTGCAAATTATACCATAATGTGCTTATTTTCTATGTCCAGTTAATAAGAAATTATCAGCAATTCAACAGAAAACTGGGCAAAAGACCAAGACATTTCTTAGGAAAGAAAAAACAGATGTCTTTCAAACATATGAAAAGAGACTTGCCTTGATTCACAAGAACAATTTAAACTGTGATGAAATATTTTATTTTTACCTATTAGCTTAAAAAAGGTAAAAAAAATCTGATAATATACTGTGTTGGCAAATGTATGAAGAAACAGGCACACAATGCAAATTGTTACAACTTCAGGGAGTTTAATATTGTCACATCCATCAAATTGAAGATGCATATATCTGTCCCAGGATTGTATTTTGCAGAATTTGTCTTACAGATTTTTCTGTGCTTTGAGCTCAATATATACAAAAATACTCATTGCAGCATTGTTTGCAAAAGTAAAAAAGTCAAAACAAAGTATATATTCTTCAATAGGTGATAGTTTAAAAATTTAGTCCATTTATATAATGAAATACTATGCTACTCTTGAGAATGACAAGTCCCCTCTCAGTATATGAGTCTATAGCATGGTCTCCATTGTGTATTAAGTAAAATATATATACACAGATAAACATATATATATATGGTATATGTACATGGCAAAAGTAGGTTTACAGTTGTTCATATGGAAAAGAATACAATCTATACTAATAAAAGGGTAATATGCTAATTAAACCAGGAGACCTTCTGGGTGTCCTTCCAGACAAAGCCATGGTGGTGGGGCTGAGGCAGAGGCAGTTAGGGGCGATCAGGCCAGGAGGGGAGGGCAGT
>NW_005358567.1:2869891-2885434 GCF_000412655.1 Myotis brandtii | reverse complement strand
GGGGGGCGGCAGTTGGGGGTGAGGAGGCTGTTGGGGGGGGGAGTTGGGGGCGATCAGGCCAGCAAGGGGAGGGGGGCAGTTGGGGATGAGAAGGCCAGCAGGCAGAGTGGTTAGGGGCAATCAGGCAGGCAGGCAGGTGAGTAGCTAGGAGCCAGTGGTCCTGCATTGCGAGAGGGATGTCCGACTGCCGGTTTAGTTCCGATCGGACCTAAACTGGCAGTCGGACATCCCCCGAGGAGTCTCAGACTGGAGAGGGTGCAGGCCAGGCTGAGGGACACCACTCCCCCCATGCACAAATTGCATGCACCAGGCCACTAGTAAATAATAATACAAGAATAAATTATTGTCTCCTGTATGCACAACTGTAAACCTACTTTTGTCCCACCCTGTATTTTTTAAACATACATATGTATACAAACACATTAACAGTTATATTTATAGACTGGCTCTTGAAGGACATAAAAAAGTTAGAAACAGTTATGTACTACCTAAGCCAGGTGATCAAGGTTAATGTCAGCAGTGATAACTCACATGATACATATGTACCCTTGATATGATGAGTATTGTACTTTACCTCTGTGGTTTTAGTCCCCCAAACCATAAACCCCAGTATAATCATGGGGAACACATTAAACAAATTTGAATCGGGTACATTCTACAATATTCCTGACCAGCACTCGTCACAACTGTCAAGATTATCAAAAAACAAGGAAAGTCTGTGAAATTGTCACTTCCAAAAGGAGCCTAAGAGATACCATGACTAAGTGTACTATAGTATCATGGGAGGAATCTTGGAACAGAAAAAGAACTTAGATAAAACTAGAGAAATCTGAGCAAAGTATGGATTTTATTGAATAATGTGACAAAATTGGTTCCCTAATTGTCATACATGCCCCATACAAACTTAAGACATTGACAAGGGGAGAATCTAAATGTGAAATATAGACAAACTCTGTGTACTATCTTCACAACTTTTTTTGTAAAACTAAAACTATTCTAAAATTAAAAGTTTAATTTAAAAATTATCTATGGTGTGATAATTAATTTAATGCATTAATTCAGCTAGGCCATGATGGCCAATCATTGTGTCCTTGTTGATTCCAATGGAACTTTTGCTTATTTTGCAATGAAGAATGGTTCTTTCCTTTAAATATTTGCAGAAGGACCTAGTATTTCAACTTTTAATGATAGTGTCTCAGTCCTTTGGGAACTCATAATCTAGTCTAGACAATGCATACAAGACAGTCAAGATAGTTTAATATATGATTGTAAACCAGACGGAGACACCCAGACATTTCTTATAATATGATTTAGAAAAAAAGTCATCTAAATTTTTATAACATGGAAAATAAAAGATTTTTTCAACCTTAGGACTTGAACTTGTTTATGTGTAAGGAAGTGCATTTCTGAGCAATGTTGTTTATTTATGCAATTTCTTTGAGGTTATACAGCTTTATGATGACATTAATTTGGTGGATTTATACATACAATGACATGACACTAGTTCATACAGAGTCAGAGCTTTTATCTCAAAAGAACTCTTGCCTAATATTCCAATGGAAATACAGAAATTCCCTTGAGTCTAGACCTTGAAGTCAACATTCTTTGTTTCCAGCTCTAAATTAAACTCTTTCCTTTTTTTAATATGGCATTTTTCTTTTATCTCTTTCTAATATTTTTAGATAATTAGATTCCTCTGAAGTAGCATAGGGATCAAAGGGTCTTTACTTTGTAATAAGTAAAAACAAAACACATGGTATATCTCAGGCCTTCCCAAAGAGAGGAGTTCATTTAATTCCCCTGAAATTTCGGAAGATGAATGCTCTATTTCTCTAGGGTTTTTTTAAAAAATAAATTATTTTTTATAGTTTTCTTTTTTTGTCATTAAAGTAATGGCAGTGATTTTTAGACTCTGAATATAGGTGGTTTTGTTCCTTTTATAACTACTTATTTTGTTCCACAGAGCTTTTGACGTCTGCATATTTAAAGTTCTTTTTTCTCAGTCTATGTCCTGTTCTAGTCAAAATTTCATAAAAGACACATTAAATTTGCTCAGGAAGATATCAGCACCTTATGCCATTCATTAGCCCTGGTGATTTTTTAAGTGTCAGGGATATTAGTTTACTTCTCCAGTATCTGTATGTGTTAGGGAAAAATTGATTCCTGCTGAATAGGACATTGGACACAAATACACAGTGTTGGTCAGGAGGTCCTATCACAGACCCTCACCCTTTGCTGAACCAAATCATTTTAGTCACTCCCAGGCTGATCTAATAAAACAAAATGCCAGCCAAACAAATCATGTGGATATCCATTCACATCAAATTCAGCAGCAGCAGGAGTTCCTCAGCTCTTGGAAGTGACTTTACTTCCAACATTATCAACTTGGTACAATTTCCAGCATGAAACTCCATAGAATTATCCATTTTAGTGAACTTCACATAATAATAATAACCAAGGAAGATAGAACCGACTTGATGATTTGAAAAAGGTCATGCTGCCCAGGCTGCCTCTTGCTCAATCAAATGCTAGTTAAAAAGGAGTGAAGTGGGTGGAAGAAAAGCAAACAAACAAACAAACAAACAAAAAAAAGACTGATATTTTCAGGTAGAGTCTGAGAAGCTGATCTCAAGGTCCACGTTTTCTTTTAAACAAAACTTGAGGAAACTTTGATTAAGATTACTGAGTTCCCCAATCCTTCATGCATTTCAAGAGATTCTATAAGAAATAACTTGGAGATGTCATTAATTCTGACACTTGATTGCATTTCAATTCGTTTCATACTTTCTAGTCTTGAAGGATTTATAATTTAAGTCTCTTATTTAAGGAAAGAATGCATAATGTGTTTCAATTGTCTGTTATTTCAATTAGCCTCTGGTGATCATTTCATATTTAAAGGGTTCATTTTGGGAAGATTTGTTTCTGCCTCCTGAACAAAAGCAGGAAAAAGCAGCAGCTGAAGAGATTCCCTACAGCTACCTCACCCTCCTGGGGACCACGTTGAAAAGATCTGTCCTTGGTGGATAGGCTAACTTGATGAAAACTTATTTTTTATTCACTATCTTATTACAGAATTATTCAGTATGGGACTAAAGTGAAAGCCTCCATCCCTCCCAAACCTCCCCGGTAACTGTCTTTGATTTTTATTCATGGAAATTGTAGGGGAGTTAATGGGCTTTGGAACTATAATCATGAGGGGGAAAGAATTATTATCACTGTGTCCTTGTTGATTCCAAGAATATTTCATTATTTTTCTTAGTACCATTGAAACAGACTTTCCTATTTATTTATTCCAAATCTAATTGAGACTTTTTTCTTTTAATAATAAGACATTTGAATATATTCATACTTTCAAACCAATAGCATCATTCTGCTAGAAGTAATGGATGTTTGAAAAGGGATGCAAGGTCTCTGTCTTCTAAGGCTTATTGTACTTTGGGGGAATTAAGCAAACCAAAAAGACAGAGGAGCAAGCAAGAGCAGCAGTTGTGGTTAAGTAAAGAACATGAGTTTTGGAACCGGATCAGAATCGTGGCTCAGCCACTTATTTGGATTGTGACATTGAGAAATATAGTTAAACTTCTTTTACTTCAGTTTTTTTTTTATTTTGTTTGAAAAACAAGGAGGAAATAATATCTTCTTGGGGTGGATCTTTATAGTGAGAATCTTATAACCTAATAAGTCAAATGTGCTGAGTACACACTGAAACTCATACACAGTAGGAAATCAAAAATGTTAGGGCTCATTTTCTTTTTCTTTTTTAGTGTCTCCGTTGCGGTCTTAAATATCTTCTGGGTTAAAGTGTTTCTCTAGGATTGGCTTTTACTTACTTATCCCAGGAGAGAGCAAAATTGTTCAGATTTCGACAAATGATGTGTGATAGACTGATTGCAGATATATTTCCAATGCTTCACTCCTCCCTGGGTGCACACCCTGTTTAATGTAAGTTTGTAGCTCTTTTCATCAAAAGATGGTTCTGTTTTCCCAGCCTTGACTTTGGGCTGCCTTCATAACTTACTTAATCTGGCCAATAGCATGCAGTTGAATGTCATTTCCAAGTCCAGGCTCCGGGATATCTATGTGCTTCTGGTTTCCCTCTTGCACTTTTGCCATGCTATTAATACAAGACAAAACTAGCCTACTGGAGGATGCAAGACAGGTGACCTAGTCAAGCCAGTCACACTAGAATGGCAGCCCGCCAATTAGCAGGCACATGAATGACTCCCAGCAGAAGCCTGAACTGCCTTGCCAAGCCGTGCCAAAGTTAGCAGAGGTGTTGAGAGGACTCACAGCTGACTGAGTTGTGTGATTGAGTTCATACATAATAAATAGAAGTGCCCAACAGACCCATAGACACCTGAGTTGAAAAAATAGTATTATTTTGAGCCATTAAGGTATGTTGTAGGTCATTATTCAGCAATAGATATCTGATGCATGAGGATGGGATTGCGATTTCCGGATGTTTCTACTATTTTCTACCAATTTAGTTAGGAGTTGAGAAGGCAACTATAATTATTATCTAATGTAACTATGGAGCACATGAGAATTCTTTTAATTAAAATTCACAAAGAAGAGATTGGTTTGTCATAACAAGTTCTTGGGCAGTTAACCAATATCCCCAAAGGAGAACTAAAAACACCTATAGATACTGCATGTCTTATTGCCAAATGTTTCATGTCAACTACATAGAGTATTCTCTTGCATTTATTCATACTTATATGCACTCATTTATTCACAAAATATTAAAAACCCACCTATGTTTTGGTATTATGGTAGCTTTCAAAGAGACAAAGTAGCATCGGTTTCTTAAACAGGAAGCTCAGATTCTACTGGGGGAAAAGACAAGTGAAAGTGCATACTACATTGATGTGAAATGCTTAAAACAAAATAAATGCTACAAACTGCTACTTGAAGAAAGGAACCGCTATGAAGTGTGAAACAGTGCAATATACTGTAATAGGGCATGATAAGAAGTTCCAGAAACTGCTTGGTAAAGAGAGAGTGTAGAAGATATAATTTACCCCCAAATTAAGGAGGTGATTGTATTCAGGTTATTGCAGTAGCAGAATTTTCATTAATAGGAGAATTTTTGTCAATGGAACCTGGTTTTATAGAAGCAGATAAAAGAGTCATCACCAGTTTTATTGCAGTCATGAGGAATATAGAGGTGGGTATTATTTGTGAGTTTTATAAAAGTAGTTTAAGCAGAGTAGAGGTGATTCTGATAACCAGATATAGGAGAGCAGAACAGTCCTTTGTGATTAGCCACAAAAATGTTGGGGGGTTCTAGATCTTTCCTGCTTTTCAGGAACACATGCCTCAGACAAAGGTAAACATTGTCAAAGACAAAAATGAACATTGAAGTAAGGACATACTAATGATTATGTTACTAATTAAAATTGTGTATAATTTGAATATTTTCAAATTATGTCTTGTGGGAGTGTGAATTTTTCTTACTTTCAGTCTTATATTCAGCTATTATTGTGTGAAAATTATGTATTTGCTATCTAAAAGGAAATGTCACCAACTGCTCTTTTCATTCTGCATCATACTAAAGTGATACCCATGGGAACTGTATTGGTAAGAGCCATTGTGGGTTATGGGCAAAGTGGAGATAAGGTTAACTTGTTTCTGGTTCTTCAAAATCATTTTCAAAGTCATTTCTGCATCACCCTTTGCCCCCACTCACTCCCATTTTATTCCTTTATTCTTCCTTGTCTCCTCCCCATTTCCTTTCTGTCATTTCTCCTTTTTCAATTTATTGTTTTCTTCTTGAATTTCCCATGGACTGAAGGGTCGTGGGTTTGATTCCATTCAAGGCCACATACCTCGGTTTCAGGCTCTGTGACAGACCCTGTCCTTTGTGCTTCACCTGTATGATGTCATTTACACTGTGTGACATAGACATACTACTTTAAAATGTTTGACATAGACATACTACTTTAAAATGTTGTTATCTTAAATAGATATTAAAGGCAATATGTTCCTTAAAGCAAGTCCACATTTCAGAAGCATAATATATGTAGTACACAGAGGATCTAGGAGAAAGAAAAAAAAAGAGCAATATGAAACCTGAACAAATAAGAATCACTAAGCTATAAAGTAAAAACAAGGTAGGTAGAGACTTTATTGGGAAGGATTATTACAACAGGAGAAGGGAGACTATAGCAACAAGGAGAATATTCAGACCATAGGTGTGCAAATGTCAGGCAGAAAGGATTTTTCTTTTATAGGAGGAATAAGCAAGGCTAAGAAAAAGCTATTGTTTGGGAGAGGGATGTCAGTGAATGTTTTTTTCACTGAGGTCAGCCAACTCTCAGGAGAGGTCCTTAGTGAGGGTCTGCATGCTGAGGCAGTGAAGCATAACTCACGCCAAATGTTCTATCAGCACCCGTGCATAGTGACATACAAGGGTAAGGTGATAGCCAATAACACTTGAAAAGTAGTGCAGTCTCCTGTCCAAATCTTTGCCTTCTCTCCATGCTCATCACCAATACCGCATGGACATCTCCAATAACTGCTCTGGACTATTACAAAACCCACTTCCCTAGTCTCCATGTTGCCTGCCCCATACCTGGTTCTCAATTCTCACAAAGGAAGTCTGATTGTGTCACTTCTGTGCTGAAAAACTGGTGTGAACTCTCCACTGCTTAGGACCCCTCCGCATTCTGATTCCATGCTTGGCATATATTCCTAAACAAATAAATGGAATATGCTACCCAAACAAGTTTTCTTCCTTGTTTAATCCTACTATTAGTTTTTAAAGACCTTTAAACCTCAAGTTTCCTCTGTCTACCTACATATACATCTTCATCATTCAAGTGCCCATGTGTCATCTCTCCATGAACCTGATTTCTCCAGAAGACAGGGATTTTTCTTTCTGCTAAGCTCTGATTTTATATTTTAATAATATATTATTTGGGATAGAGGCTATATCTTTTCACTCCTAAGAAGCCATTATTGTTTACTAGTAGTACCTATCCTATTTTACTTATTGAATAAATATTTGATAAATGAATGAGTAAATAAATGAATGCTTTCTTTCTGGCTTTCTCTTTCAGTATTTCTATGAAGTTTCCCTCTATGTCTGTATCTGTGTTTGTTTTTCTTTAAATTATATTTTTATTGATTTCAGAAAGGAAGGGAGAGGGAGAGATAGAAACATCAATGATGAGAATCACTTACGAGCTGCTTCCTGCACTCCCCACACTGGGGACTGAGCCCACAGCCCGCATGTGCCCTGACCGGGAATCAAACCGTGATCTCCTGGTTCACATGTCGACACTCAACCTCTGAGCCATATGGCCGGGCTGTACGTGTGTTTTTCATCCTCTCTTTTTTACTTAACTTTCTGTTCAGTGTTTTCATAGATTCCCTTTTATGTTGTCAACCTTGTGTCATGGTTTTATTCATAGTTTTTTGGAGGCCTAGAGGGGAAAGAATGAAGATGATTATATGTGTACATTGGTGTTGCTATAGCTTTCATATTCTGTTGGACTCTTTCAAGGATACCTTCAAGTAATTATTCATAGGCAGAAGCAATAATGCATGCCCAACTATTATTTTAAGCTGTGCAGATGGGTGGCTTAAGTCTAACATACTATAATATTTCTTCTGCAATAAAAGTCTATAAAAAATCGACAGGATATTTTTAAAGAGTTTTTATTGTACTAATGGGCATAACACATAAAATTAGTTGTTTTTCTTCTTATTCCATTGGACACAGTAACCTCTCATGTGCTTCACTGTATGTGAACTAGGTTTAACCTTGAGAGGTGGCCCTTTGAAATCCATTTATATTTTTAAAGAAGTGTGGGTAACTAATATCTAACTAGTAAATACATATTTAAATTGAAAATAGCACAGAAGGAAAAGTCTCATCATGAAACAATGTCTTCATGAAACAATGTATAGATTCATATGGAATTGGGAATTGATAGTCTTGTCTGTACTTGCTTTTGAATCAGCACTTTTACCAGTGACTCTTAGGAACTACCATTTCAGTTGTCATAGTCTGGCAACCAGAGGTCTAAAAAATTAAGGTTCCGCAAATCTCAGAGGGAAGGCAGGAGAGGGTGGAGGGAAGGGGGCGAGATCAACCAAAGGACTTGTATGCATGCATATAAACATAACCAGTGAACACAGACAGTAGGGGGGTGAGGGATGAGCGGGGGAGGGGACATGGGGGGCATGGGGGGTAAGGACACATATGTAATACCTTAATCAATAAAGAAAAAAATAAAATAAACAAAAATTAAGGTCCCTCTGTAAAATAAATTGTTTAAAAACTTTGTTAGGGTGTTGAAATAAAGCTTCTGCTATTTAAAAATGTTTTGGGAATAATGAAATAAATGGATGCATGCTTTTTCTTAGAAAAATAGTTCATGTGGAAGGAGCTCTGGCTTATAAACCAGAAACTTAGATCTCCTGCTAAAAATATGATATCAGATACACACTAAATTTTCCTATCCATAAAATTCATTTCCAAAAGGAAGGTTTTGAACAAAGTTATTCCTGATGGCCCTTTTAAAATTTGGTCCTTTTATATTTAGTCTATTGTGGCTTTGATATATAGGATACTCTTCCAAAAGTAGCAGTCCCTCAGTGCAGCATATTTGTGTATTTTTATTTGTTACTTATTGAGAGAGAGAGAAAGAGAGAGAGAGAGAGAGAGAGAGAGAGAGAGAGAGAAAGAGAGAGGGAAACAATTTGTGTTCCATCTATCCGTGCATTTATTGGTTGCTTCCATATGCAAAGCTATTGCAACCTCAATCAATTCAGGGACCAAGATATATTGTCTTCTGCTACCCCTCAGACAGAGTGAGATTATTGGCCTGCTTTAGAACATATAGTATTCTTTCCCATGCCATGGACTAAAAAGAAAAAAAAATGCAGCTAATCAACATAATTAGACAAGAGGGAAAAATGTTTATAACACCTTTAAAGGTGATACATAATTATTCAGAACAAAGCATCCGCAGTCTTTCTGATTTGGTTGTAAACTCCCTGAAGGCAGGAGCTGTGTTTATAACTCCTCTCTTTCTGCTTTCATTTTTGTCTTCCCTGCACCCATTAGTCTTGCTCGGCATTGCATGAGGATGCCAAGGCCTCACACAGCTGCCACTGTGGGACCTACAGAGGAAGCCATAGTTAAATCCCAGGAGACATGTATCTTTCATCCAAGAAGGGACTATTGATGATTTCCTCCCAACCTTAAATTATTATAGAACATTTCATCAGGAATTTCCCAAGGTCACAGGCAAATTTCTAAACCCCTGTAAAATGCCAATACTCCCTTAGCCTCGCTCTCTTAACACTGCAGTTTTATTTGTTTAGTTGTAAGTCACTGGGTCTCTCTCTTCTCTCTCTTTTGCCCCCCTTATCCTTACATTCCACACAATGAAACTCATATTACACAACTGATATTCTCAGTCTTTTCATCAAACACCTCCTTGCACTCAAACTCCCTAAAACTCATCACTTCTAGGAGCAGAGGGAATGGCTGCTTAGTCTTCACACCCTGCTGGCCTGAGATCCAGGAACACGAGGGCATCCACTGATACCAGCATTTACAGAATGCTTTGTCCACGTCCAACTCAGGGCTTCACCACCATGTCTCAGGATATTGCAAATGCCTCTGGACTGCCAACCTGAGACAGATATTCAAATGAGCGGAAACTCTCCCTGCTTTCCGGCAAGTGCCTCTAATTTATTCACTGCACCATAAGCCCAAGTGACCTTTCTCAAATGCAAACCTGAGCATGTTATTCTGGCACGGAAAGCTCATTTTTTAAAAAAAATATATTTTATTGATTTTTTACAGAGAGGAAGGGAGAGGGATAGAGAGTTAGAAACATCGATGAGAGAGAAACATCGATCAGCTGCCTCCTGCACACCCCATACTGGGGATGTGCCCGCAACCAAGGTACATGCCCTTGACCGGAATCAAACCTGGAACCCTTGAGTCCGCAGGCTGATGCTCTATCCACTGAGCCAAATCTGTTAGGGTCAGAAAACTCATTTTAATAACTCCTATTTCTTTTAGTTAAAAAGGTACATAAATAAATAATTATTAAAGCTCTCATGTCTCACTACCATTTGACTCCTAAATCTAATCTATATCCACTCTTTTTCCCTAAATGTCACAGGTTATTCTCTTTAACAAGAAGAATCTTGACTTTTCCCCTAAGGTTTCCTTGTTACCATTCATTTTCAGATCTCAAATTAGATAATTCAGTACCTTCTCTAATGCCACAAAATGGGTGATGTGACCTCTGATTTCTCACATAAGACTTATGTTAATAGTTATTGTTTATTTTAACACTAGAGCCCTGGTGCACAAAAATTTGTGCACTCGGGGAGGTCCCTCAGCCCGGCCTGTGCCCTCTCGCAGTCTGGGACCCCTCGGGGATGTCCACCTGTTGGCTTAGGTCTGCTCCCCGGGGGATAAGGCCTAAGCTGGCAGTCAGACATCCTTCTGGCAGCCTGGGAGCCCTTGGGGGATGTCCACTTGCCAACAGGGAGCAGGCCTAAGCTGGACATCCTTAGCGCTGTACTGGCAGCCATCAGCCTGGCTTGTGGCTGAGCAGAGCTCCCCCTGTGGGAGCGCACTGACCACCAGGGGGTAGCTCATGCATTAAACGTCTCCCCTGGGTGGTCAGTGTGTGTCATAGTGACCAGTCATTCCCAGTCATTCAGCTGTTAGGGTCAATTTGCATATTACCCTTTTATTATATAGGATAGAGGCCTGATGCATGGGTGGGGGCCAGCTGGTTTGCCCTGAAGGGTTTCCTGGATCAAGGTGGGGGGCCCGCTGGGGTGTCTGGCTAGCCTGGGCGAGGGCCTGATGGCTGTTTGCAGGCTGGCCAAGCCCGCCAGTGGGGACCCTCACTCCATGGGGCTGTGGCCAACCTGGGTGAGGGGCTGAGGGCTGTTTTCAGGCTGGCCACACCCCTTCAGGGTTGGGGTCCCCACTGTGGTACCTGGCCAGCCTGGGTGAGGGGCTGATGGCTGTTTGCAGGCTGGCCAAGCCCCCCAGCAGAGACCCTCACCCCATGGAGGTGTGGCCAGCCTGGGTGAGGGGCTGATGGCCGTTTTCAGGCTGGCCACACCCCCTGATGACCCAAGCTCCCAGCCTCTTCTTTTTTTTCTGGGATTTATTTATCTTCTATAACTGAAACTTTATAGCCTTGAGTGGAGCTGAGGGCTGGCCAGGGCAAGCAGGAAGCTTGGCTTCCTCCATCGCCGGGGGCAACCCAAGGCTCTTGCTTGCTCCAGCTCCATGGCTGCTGCCATCTTAGTTGGGTTAATTTGCATACTCGCTCCTGATTGGCTGGTGGGCGTGGCTTGAATGTAGTGGAGGGATGGTTAATTTGCATGTTTCTCTTTTATTATGTAGGATTAACTTTGTTGCAGGCAGAAACTAGGGAATATTTTGTCTAGTGTTACATTCCTAGGGCCTAGCATCTGCACAAAGTAGTCACTAAATAAGTATTGACTGAATGACTAAACGGCACTTTTGAAATATGTTATTTTGGGGCTAACAATACCAAACAAAATGGATTTAAAATTTTAAGTAGTAATTTTTGTGTATTTTTAAGTCTCTGGATTAGACTGTGTTATGAGAGAATATAAAAGAATGTTTCAGATTACAGACTTAAAAGTGGGCAAAGTCGTTTGATCTCCACCTCTGCATCTGTCTGTTTGATCTTGAACAAAACACTTAACTTTTCCAGGCACATTCCTCTTTGGTACAGCAGTTTGTAGGACTGACCACATAGCATACTTGAAATGATTAAATATGATGGTGTTCAAAAATATCTGGCTCACTGCTTACCTAGCACAAAGTTAATGCTCAATGATACAAGTTATTGATGCATCTAAACTAATCCTACAAAATCATGTCTTCCAGCTTGATAATTCATTTTCCCACATTTAAATATTTAAAGACCCCATTTTCTGGTATTCAAACAAATTTGTGAAAGGCAAATTATCTTCATGTACAATAGATACACTTACTCAACACAGGACCTCATGTGAATAATGTAGCCAGGAATCATCAATTTATTAACCATTCTTTGTTCTGTATATGGCTCATTAGTTCATCCACAGGAGAATAAAGTTTCTATAAAAATAGGTAGTAATACTGGCTGTGGCCTCTATCAGATAGATGGTCTTTTGATTGCAAGTGAGATAAAATACCACCAGCAAAAACTTTAGGGAAAGTTTTAAGGGCACCTGGAATGCCAAGGTACTTAATATGGATCTTGCTTCTTGAGCAGAGGTGAAGACATAAAGGAATAGTATAAAAATAATACAATAGAAAAATTGATCTAAGAGAGTTAATTGTTTATAAGAAAAGGAGTAGAAGGCAAGAAGAGGCAGGGAGGGGCCCGGGAAGACTATAGAAGATTCTTAACAGGGGTTACACTCTACTGGGGACTTTTTATGAATTGAGGAGAGCCAATGTTAGCTATATTATCTCAGAGTTTTCCTTTCCATAAGAAACACTTTCTTTTTCAGATATAGCAAAATGATGGTATTCCCAATGAAAGGCGTGCACCTAATTTAATTCAAAAGGAGCACCCTTCTGCCCAGCCAGTGTGGCTCAGAGGTTGGGCGTCAACCTATGAACCACGAGGTCAAGGTCCAATTCTTGGTCAGGGCACATGCCCGAGTTGTGAGTTGCGGGCTTGATTCCCTGTGTGGGCAGTGCAGGAGGCAGCCAATTGATGATTCTCTCCCATCGTTGATGTTTCTATCTCTCTCCCCCTCTCCCTTCCTCTCTGAAATCAATAAAAATATATTTTAAAACAAGGAGGACCCTTCTAAAGGGAGCTATTCCATAGCAAAGCACTGCATGTTCTACACATAGAACTGGGGGAATTCCTCAACAAGAGCTTCTGACTTCAAATAGCGTTGGAGACCTGGAACGTAGGTCCCTCTGCATTCGTGATTGGTCAGATTGGTCTAGCAGAAAGGTTAGGTGCTTCGAGTGAAAGACTGTTTGCCTGTGAATCATAGAGAAATGGCCAAATCTTTATCCCAGAGACGCTTACAAAGCTATTCATGTATTTTCGCTACTGAAAGTCATCGGCTCAGAAGAAAACAGCACGGGCAAACATTATCAGCTGATGGATGAGCTCATTTTCCCTCCCAAGTGTGTGTAACACGATGAATCAGGTAATAAAGAGGCCAGCAACTGCAGGTCTACACTTAACTGGAGCTTATTTTATTTTAGAGATGATTCAGTACTGTTGCACCATTGACAGTGTAAATCATCAGCTTCATATTTACATATTCTTTCACAGCCACGAGGAACTGACTTTTTCTTTTTCTTTTTTTTTTTTTGAATGACTGGGAACATGAGTATCCTTGTATAACACTTTTTTTCTATCTGGAATGTAACTTTCATTATTTATATACTAGAGGCCTGATGCACAAAAATTTGTGCAAGAGTAGGCCTTCCTTCCCCTGGCTGCTAGCACCGGCTTCCCTCCGGCACCCAGGACCCGGACTGCTGGCACTGGCTTCCCTCCAGCCCTGGCTTTGTCAGGAAGGACGTCCGGAATGACATCCAGAAGACATCTGGTCTAATTAGCATATTACCCTTTTATTATTATAGATTACAAAGCTTTTGAATGATGGAAGTCAATGCTCTGCTTATGTGAAAGGATCTCTACTCTGGAAATGATCAAGTATTTCCAGCATCCACATAAACAGATATAATTGGGGCTACAACAATCCTGAATGTTACTAGAATGTTTGAGAATTATGCATTGCCATTTTTGAAATGTGTTGCAGTTCCCGTAGTTTATGCTGGAAATTGAATCTAACTTTTAAAATTGTTCTGGAGACTAAGGGTTTAGGGTTTGAGAGTGATGGAAAGAAAAGCAACATATTTGGTTTAATATTGAATTAAGCTTGAATATATAAGGAATGCTCACAAAAATAAATAATTATAAGTTAGGGTTAGCATTTAAGTAAAATTGGCAATTATAGGGAGACTTGCCTATAACCAACAGAATATTCATATTCTCTATCCATACTACTTCATTGTTTATCCACGTTTCATCCAAGTATGGCTCAAAGTTATTAAAGACTACCTATCTCAAAGACACTGTCTCATACTTCTCTGAATCTTAACAAGAACAACAAACAAAGAAATGGATCTGACATTGTCCTTCCTTCAGGGAGTTATACTTTATGAAGAAAAATAAAATATTTTTCACAAAAATACCAAATGCTAGTGTCACCAAGGAAATGGCAGCTAACATTTTACAGGGGTTGGTGGGAAGGGAAGATACCATCTAGCTGCTCTTGGTATCAGGGAAGGTGTCAAAGGTTATTGCTTTAATACAGAATTTAAAGGACAGCTACCATTTAGACCTGCACAAAACGATGATGCTCAGAGGGATGCCTCGGTGGGAATTGCAGTGGGCAGCTCTTTATTTAGTGGTTTTAATTGAAGACAATGACAGGTAACACTGTTGAAATAGTATGTTGGGACCAGATGACAGAGGATTTGAATGTCATACAACACTTTATGTGTTGGATGACGGAAAGCTATTGAATGTTTTTCAATAGGGAAATTAAATAAATTGTACTCTAGGAAGATGAATAGCAGGGTTTATTGGAGTTGGGAGGGATAGAAGGTAAAAAAGCTCAATGAGAAGAGTATGATAATATTTTAGGCTTCACAAAATAAGAGGAGGAATTGAGGGAGTAGAGGAGGTGGCAGCTAGATGTGTTAATATTACAGAAATGAATTACTTTAATGACTGTTGTGGTGTGAGAGAGGAAGTGGATGATGGGGGCATACGTCCCATGGCACTTGGGATGGGATGCGCTGTAGCTCTTCTGTGGGTGGCTAAAGAGGACAGCAGGGACACGGACTCATAAAATGGTCACTGCTCTCGAGATGTTAAAATTCTCTCCTGTCTTCTTTATGGAAGGATGTAAATGTTAAGCACTACTCACTAAGCTGTGAAAATAACCAGTAATATTTGATGCCCTAATTAAAGAGTAGGCTTGGATTTTTTTACTTCTAGAAAAATTACTATAGAAACACAAGAATAAAATTACTCTAATTAAGACTTGTCTAGATGGAGATACACCAGCCATCAGACTTGTAAACTATCCCAAGCCATTTTTTAATCACTAAATTTATCTTTCGACCTTTAAGCAATGCCCTCAAAAATAGACTATGTTCACTCTACCAGGTATTTCTTGTCTAGATGACCTGGGATGAGAAAAAAATGCACAAAATTCATAGTTGTAAATTCCAAGATCATGGAAACCAGAAGGCAAAGCCAAGAACTAGAGCTCAAAGGCGAGTTTGTACTGTCCTTCTCTCATTTCACTATGAATGCATAGTCCTCAGTCACACTTAAAAGAAATCATTTCTCATTTAAAATTCATTACATCTTAGTTGCAGATTTATTTACAAGCAGGCAGCTTCCTATTGATTTCTGCAGGATGTTGTGAAAAGTTGGAGCAGGCGCAGACACCTTATGGGACTGACAGCACCTCAGTCTTAAGTGG
>NW_005358567.1:2867604-2869851 GCF_000412655.1 Myotis brandtii | reverse complement strand
CAGAGCCCTCATGAGCGGAATGGGTAAAAGTGACATTATCAGAAAATATGAGAAAAGAGAAAATGTGCAATTAGGCCCCATATATTGTTTTAAGCAAGGTGTTGGGGCCTGTTTGATCAGGTAACCAAGACCTATTTTATTGTGGTTGCTTTGTTTATTTGTTTGTTTTTAGAAAGGGAGGAAAAAAGAGAGATAGAGAGATAGAAACACTGATGAGAGAGCTCTCATCATTGATGAGCTGCCTCCTGCACACCCCCCACCAGGGATTGAGCCTGCAATCCGGGCATGTGCCCTGACCTGGAATGGAACTGGTGACCTCTTAGTTCATGGGTCGACACTCAACCACTGAGCCATGCCTGCCTGGCTAGGACCCATATTTTCAAACTTAGTAAACTATCAGGGGCTTTGATTTAAGGTATACCTTTCATTAGTTCTTGAAGTCAAGCTCATGCCTACCTCAGTGCTTGATTCTTCTGAAGCACAAAATGACACCCAAAGCATGTCAGAGACGATAAGATGAAAAAGTGATCAAACACTGAGAATCAGCTTTTATATATCACTGTCTGCAAATTCCAAGAAAAGATCCGCTGTATACATATGCTACCAAACTTCCAGATGAAAATGGAAATCCTCCATCCTTAGGCTATCCAAAGTTAAATACATATTTTATTTTGACCATCAGGATGATTCATATTTCAGATTAGATCTTTATATTTAATAACGCTGGGTCCAAACAAACCAAAGAAGCAAATGTAAGTGAAGTATTTCCATATGTCACTGGCACACAGTGGTGATATAAGAACTGGGGTTCCTCTTCTGACAAATAGGATACACAATGGGGAACATGGGTGATACTCTTCAAAATAAGGATCGTCCCCGAAAAGCCTGAAAAAGAGAGAAACTTCTACCTGCCTTTAAGGAGACAGCATTTCCTAGTTTACATTCAGTGACTAAGCTGGCCTTCACTGTCCCCTCAACTTGACTAAACCTTAGACAGGCTTCTTCCAGACTATAAGCCCCTGAGCTCCCTTTCCTTGAATCATTTACATGAAAAAACTTGCAATTATAACTTCCTTCTCTGCCCCTTTGCAATGTGAATATTGTATAATTCAGAAATGACTTTATCAAAGAGAAAAGGATGGGAGTCATCCTTTCGAAATGTAATTATAAGAAACATAGGCCCTGGCCCAGTGACTCATTTGGTTGGATTCTCAAGCAGGGCACATGCCTAGGGCACGGGTTCGATCCCTGGTCAGAGCACATAAGGAGGCAACCGTTCCATGTCTCTCTCTCTCTCTCTCTCTCTCTCTCTCTCTCTCTCTCTCTCTCTCTTCAAAAACAGTAAAAGAAAAACCTATTCTTGGGTGAGGATTTAAAAAAGAAAGGAAGAGAGGGCCCCGTCTCCTGTTCTCTATGGTAGGGTGGGAGCCTAACTTCCATAAGTGACAACCAGCAAACACAGGTGGCCCTATTAACCTTGACCACCTCCTCCCTAAAGTCATCAGTACTTTTTTCATTAGCACAACTCATTGTTTAAAATTTCTTCACTTTTTATTTCAGAGAAGGTGAGCTCATTCTCTCATCCCTATTGCAATAGTCTTGACCCTTGCTGCAATAATTTTAAATTCCGTCTTCCTTGGCATTTTTAACAAATATCTGGTGCATTTGCTTTTATATGTGCAATTTAAAAATCAGGTTAGTAAATAAATATGCCAGACATAGAACTTAGTTAGGGTAGATATTTTTCCAAACAAGATATTTTCAAAATTACACACTAGCAGGAAAAAAAATGGACATCATTTATGCCATTGATATCCTGTTTGAAAAGCATTTCATAAGCAAGACAGGAAAAGCCATCCCAGTTAAAAGCCTTTCCTAGCTCTTTGCTGTCTTTCCAGACCTGGACGCTTCACCACTCAGTGTGAGAACATGATTACAGGTCAGTATGCAATTCTAAGGAAGTTGTTTTCTTTTGAGTTCAGGAAAATTTCTTAGTTTCTTCTTTCTAAAACCTGCTCCAAACACTTGATGCACACCTGCCCTCCAGGATCCGTGGGCCCTATTTTATTTCACAGGATGGATTTGGTAACCTAGACCCGGATTGACTACCTGAATACCACCCAAACTTTGGCTTGCATGAGGGAGACCTGGGGAATTTGTTAGAACAGCTGATATCTGGGACCTACCCCCAGATAATCTAATCCCACAGTGTGTGTGTGTGTGTGTGTGTGTGTGTGTGTGTGTGTG
>NW_005358567.1:2865674-2867539 GCF_000412655.1 Myotis brandtii | reverse complement strand
GGGAGAGAGAGGGAGAGAGTGGGGGGAAGAGAGAGAGAGAGAGAGAGAGAGAGAGAGAGAGAGAGAGACTCGGGGATTTTTAAGAGACTCAATTGTATCGTTTTGAAGCATGTTATCATGGACCACACTTTAACAAATTCCTGTTAGACTTCCTGTGAGAAGAGGAAATTCTCAGAACTCAGTCCTTGTTAATTGCTCCCAGACTCCAATTTTTCACAAGATTGACCCCAAAGGATCTCTTCCTTCGTGACCAACACAAGTTTCCAGATCACTTGCAACCAGGTCTTCTGTCCCATCCAAAAAGGGGGGGGGCAGACATTCAGTAGTTCCTATTTCTGTCTAACTTAAAGCTCTTTAAATTCCTGTTTCTAATCCACCTAGTTATTTTCTAAAGCCAAAAAGGCAAACACTTGACTGGAGCAACTTACAGATTCCCCTTACAAATGCTGAAGGCTTAAAAACATTAATGATGCTCAGTCAGTGAAGTTGCCAGAATTTTTTTTCCTTTTCTGATGGAAATGTTCAAGAAGAGAATAGCTATATTGGATTCTTTTGTGCACAAATCAATGCATGAGACTTGATTGAAATGTTTTATTTCAATGAAATTGTTCATGAAATCACTTGGGGACTTATGTGATGACAACCACATTATCTTTCATGTTCACACTTTCACAGACAATTAACACAGAGCTCAATAAAGTATTGAAATCAGAGTTACTTACTTTGTATTCTAACTTCCCAGTAAAACTGTCAGTTTTCTTGACTTTTTCATATTTTACAATGAGCAAACTCCATTAATGGCAGCTTCTGCATTCATGTATACACTAAAGTAATTTAGCAGTGTAAGATTTTACCAACACAAATCAATACACTAACCTAAAGATTTACATGTTTACATTTTTAAAGGGGCAGATAGCTCAAGACTTAACAAATGCATTTTTATTGCTATCATTGACAGTAATAAAAATGGCATCAGGCATAATTGTATAATTTATTGAGTTTCTACTATGTGCCAGACAGTTGACATTGTTGTACATCTCCAGACAACCCTTCAAGTTAATGATTCCATTTTACTGACAAGGAAGGTGATGATCAAGAAAGTGAAATAACTTGCCCAAACTGTAGAGTTCCATTTTAACTCTTGACTTTAATTTTAAGGCTTATGCTCCTTCAATTAAAATGTGGTGCTTAATCAGTTGAGGGTATCTCTGAGCTAGGAAATATTTAGGACTAGAAAAATGTTTGTTTATGGAAACCTTCTGTGGTCTCCATTACCTCTCCTCCCCCAATTATTCTTAAAGTAAGTCACTTTGTTTATTATTATTATTTAAATTTGAAATTAAGTTTTAATTCCTTTAAATATGCACTTTCTCTACTTAGACTGTAAATTCCACTTAAGAATTCCAGATTGAAGGTCACTGGTTTGGAGGGTGAGGGGGCATAATCTATAATAATAAAAGCGTAATATGCTTATTAGACCAGACAGCCGAACAGTGGAACAACCGTCCAGACAACCTTCTAGATGAAGCTGGGGCTGCGAAGGCCTACTCTTTTTTTTTTTAATATAATTTTACTAGAGGCCCGGTGCATAAAATTTGTGCATGGGGGCGGGGGGGGGGCGAGGGGGAGTGTGCCTCAGCCCAGCCTGCACCCTCTCCAATCTGGGACCCCTTGATGGGTGTCCGATTGCCCGTTTAGGCCCGATCTGGTGGGATCAGGCCTAAATGGGCAGTCAGACACCCCTTTCACAGAACAGAACTGCTGGCTCCCAACTGCTAGCCTGCCTGCCTGATTGCCCCTAACTGCTTCTGCCTGCCAGCCTGATCACCCCCTAACCACTCCCCTGCCAGCCTGATCTATACCTA
>NW_005358567.1:2814501-2865603 GCF_000412655.1 Myotis brandtii | reverse complement strand
GTCACCCCCAACTGCCCTCCCCTGCAAGGCTGGTCCCCCCAACTGCCATCCCCTGCAGGCCTGGGTCAGCCCTAACTGCCCTCCCCTGCTGGCCTGATTGCCCCCAACTTCCCTCCCCTGCTGTCCATCTTTTGGTGGCCATCTTGTGTCCACATGGGGGCTGCCATCTTGTGTGTTGGGGTGATGGTCAATTTGTATATTACTCTTTTATCATATAGGATTGATTTCAGAGAAAAAGGGAGAGGGAGAGAGAGATAGGAACATTAGTGATGAGAGAGAATCATTGATCAGCTGCCTCCTGCACGCTCTCCACTGAGGATCGAGCCCGCAACCTGGACATGTGCCCTTGACCGGAATTGAACCTAGGACCCTTCAGTCCATAGGTCGATGCTCTATCCACTGAGCAAAACCAGCTAGGGTGGGAAAGCCTACTCTTGCATGAATTTTGTGCATTGGGCCCCTAGTACCCCTAGTACCTAATAATATCTGTTTTATAGTATGGTAAAAATATGTTTGCAGAACCAACCCTATTGATATATAACAGTGCTTATTTTTCTGAGATAGGGAGCTTCCCAAAAGTTTATATTCATAACATAATTTGACTTTCCTTGGCTCTTCTCAGCAAGACTATACAAAATAACTTTATAGAGTGTAACTTGGTATACATTTATTTTTCTCATATTATTAGCAGTTAATAATTACAAATACATTTAAAAATGCTTTCTGATTTAACCCAACTAAATTGATAGCTGGATTTCATTCAATTTTGTTACTTTCACCTAAGGTCATTGTCTATACTCTAGCATTAGAAAGAGACACATTTCACTGGATTTCTCTTCCTTCTTTTTTGTTTCTTGGGTTGCTTTCTGCATTCCCATTACATACCTGTTCAATCTCACAAATTTCAGGTTCTCACACCTATATAAATTCTGGACAGCAGCCCATATTTTTTATTTGGATTGTCAACAATGACAACAGACTCCCTGAAAAAACATTTTTGTCAATTACAACTTGACCATTCAAATTCTCAACTGTAAATATCAGACCATCTTGACTTTGTTATTTTCCAGGGGACAGAAGTACAAGTAGCACTGTGAGCACCTGGAGAAAAGAGTCCTCAAAGAGCTTTACAGACATAATGTGCTCCCATGGGTCACCCATTACAGTATTTCAGCCTCTCCTTTGTCAAGTGTAGAACAGCACAAAATTAGTCTGGAGGAAATCTTAAGAAGTTGTCTGGAAAAGATGTGCACTACTCCCAAGCTTTCCTACATCTCTTGGCTTACCTTCCCTTGTTTGGAAGTTATGCTACCCATGACCATGTTCCAGTGAGGCAGAATGGAGAGTGGTTACCAGCAAAGAATTGGTAGCCAGAATCCCTGGGTTCAAATTTGAATCTACCACACTAGGGTTGTTTAATACTGGGCAAGTTATTGGCCAATTATAGGCCTTGATTTCCTTATTTGTAAAAATGTATGTAATAATAACAGGACCTGCCTCAAGACTGCTTATGATGATTGAATTAATTAAACATTCTTAAAGTGACTAGGAGCACTGTATAAGTATTTGTAAAAAAATTGTCTTTATTCTAGATTTTGCATTTTTATTATTTTATGAGCACAAATAAGAATTCTATTCTAAAAAGTATCTGCAAATCTTAGTTATCTTAACTGTGATATTTTGGATTGTTGTATGAGACCGGAACACCTGGCAACCTCTGAATTCTGTTCCTCACAGTAACTTTCTAAAGAAGGTGATATCGATGAAGGCTTTATCATTATCCCAGTTTTCTAGAAGATATAGTTGAAATAGATAACTCAGACCACCCCCAAAGTTATAAGAACCATTTAACTGTACAATGTATACTATAACCACTTTCTCTTCATTTTTCATCAGTTTCCTACTACAAATTTGTTAAGTTGTTGCATTTCCCTTAAAAAGTAAAAATAGACAATTTTGTTACAGAATAAGAACAGAAAAAGTTAAGAACCTTATGATTTCAAGTATATGTGGAATATAAAGCTGAAAGCAACAAATGAACAAACAAGAAAAACAAACAAAAACTGACAGATACAAACAATAGTATGGTGGTTGCCAGAGGAAAGAGGGGTTGGGGGATATTAAAGGGTAAAGGGTGATCAAATATATGATGACAATAGATGATTAGACTTTGGGTGGTGGGCACACGAGGCAATATGAAGATCATGTATCGAGAAATAGACACTTGAAAACTATGTAATATTATTAACCAAGGTTGACCCAATAAATTTAATAAAAAGAAAGAAAAAAATAAAAAGAATTGTTAAGGCTTGAAAAAAAAAAGATGAAGATACCATACCGATGGGGAAAGTAGATACTTTAGAGACAGTCTAAATGAAAACAAACTAAAAATGTCTCACACACATGAAGTCTTCATGTTTAGAGTGTGTCCATGAGAATCAAATCTTTAGCTCAAAGCATCACAAAGTTGCTAGCCAGGTGGACTTCTAGTTGGAATGTTCTGTTCACTATCCAATCCAATCCAGGATAAGGCTAATACACACATCAAGCCTCATCATGATTCTCTTTCCCAATGTGCATATGTAAGAATAGATGCCTTGAACTTTTTGGTAGAAGTACTTAAATAATACAGCTTTGGTGTGGAATCAGGAGGACCTTGTGTAGTCTGCCACACCTATGAATTAGGTAGGGCAGCTATGAGCCTTGGGTCACCCTGGGCCAAACCATGTCAGATCCTTCTCTATAAGAAATTCTAGAAGAATTATATTCTAAACTTTCCTCGATTCTATGTTTCTGTTTCCCATAAAATGTAGAGTCTAGCCCTGGTTGGTATGGCTCAGTTGGTTGGGCATCATCCCATGCAACAAAAGATTGCCAGTTTGATTCCTGGTCAAGGCACATGCCCAGTTGTGAGCTTGATCCTACCTAGGAGGAGTTCAGGAAGCAGCTGATCAATGTTTCCCTTTCACATGGATGTTTCTCTCTCTTCCTGCCTCTCACTCTAAAAATTAATAAAAATATTTTAAATGTACAGTCTATAGGTCTTCTTACTGTCTAATCTATATCTTATGAGTAAGATTATTTGATATAGACCTGAAAGAAAAAAGTTTCACTATTCATAAAATAATATTCAATATTTATTTAAAGCTAGTACTCTATAGGGCCTTACTTTGCTGTTCTGAAAAATGTTCAATTCTTCTAGACTTTCCTTATAGAAGCTATTCATTCATTCTTTTAATAATTTTCTCTATGCTCCTCTGGGCTCCCATTAAGGTCTTAATTTCTTGTTTTAAGTACAGGACACAAAAGATGAAAGAATGCTTTAGATGTGACCTTAATTGCATTACTATTCCTAGGAGAGTTTCTAGTAATATATTTCTACATCTCATGGACTCAAATCTACTTGAAGAAGAAATACACTACCCTGTTGATTGTGGTTGATAATTAATTGAGTCATTTTTGCAGAGAAGCTAATCAAAGGAATACCTTACAAGTGTTCATATTTATAATTCATATATATCTTACTGTTACAAGCTGAACACCAATCTCTTTATATGCCAGTTTCTACAGCTTGATTTTTTAAAATTAAAACATTATTATCAGTACTGGATTTGTCTAGACATTATCTCAATATAAATGGGTATCAGAAGAGTTTCTCTAGTTATGAGCATCAGAATATGGCTCTGAATAAGTTAAATACAAAAGAATTCATTAGAAAATCACCAGGAACTCAGGATCAACAGAAATTTGGAGAAACAACTTGAAAATGAGGAGCACCAAGGCAGATCTGGAAGCTGGGAAGCAGGAGTAGGGGGAAAAAAGGTATCCCAGAAAAGTAAAATGTGCAAGGTGCCACTGCTGAATATTGACTAAGAGTCAACATGCAGCCCTAGCCTGTGTTGTCCAGTGGTTAGAACGTTGGTCTGTGCACCGAAGGGTCTCAGGTTCAATTCCCTGTCAAGGGCATGTAGCTGGGTCACATCCATCTCTCTCTCTCTCTCCCCCTCCCTCCCTCCGTCCCTCCCTCCTCCTTCTCTCTCTCTCTCTCTCTCTCTCCCTCCTTCCCTCCTCCTACTCTCACTAAAATAAATGGAAAAATATCCTCAGATGAGGATTGAAAAAAACAGAGTCCAACATGCATCAATTACTATGTGTTCACATATTAGCTCATTTGATCATCATCACAACCTGTAAGGTCAGTGTTGCCATTCTCCTCATTTAAAATGAGCAAACTAAGGCAGAATGGTGCAGCTCCCTGTCCAATGATACTCGCCTAATAAGTCACAGAGTTAGGATTTAAGCCTGGGCAGGCTGGCCCTTATGTTCTCCAGAACAGGGACACCACTTGCTACAAGAATGCCAAGAATTTTCAGTCTTTTTGATCTGCTCAAAATTCAAATTGAATGACAAGGTCATCATATTAGCCTCCTTTGAGGGTTCTTTCCATCCTTTGGCTAGTAGAGGAAGAAACCCTAATGACAGTGCCCCCAGCCTAATTCCAAGGAGAAAGAGCTAATTTCTCATCATGAAATTGGGGCATTATCGAAAAGGGGAAAATGGAGGCCAAAGAGCAAAAAAACAACAACACAACAACAACATGTGTACTATAAAAAGCATGCCACTTGCCCTAACCAGTTTGGCTCAGTGGATAGAGCGTCAGCCTGCGGACTCAAGGGTCCCAGGTTTGATTCTGGTCAAGGGCATGTACCTTGGCTGGCACATCCCCCCCAGTGGGGAGTGTGCAGGAGGCAGCTGATCAATGTTTCTCTCTCATCGATGTTTCTAGCTCTCTATCCCTTCTCTCTTCCTCTCTGTAAAAAATCAATAAAATATATTTAAAAAAAGCATGCCCTTTATTTATGACACTCCACTGAAATGACTATGTGAGATTGTCACCTTAATTTAACAAGAACAAGGAATATAAACATACTCATGTATTTTACATTACTACTTTTAGTTTGATAAGAAAATATACATAATTAGCTACATTTTAAATTATAACACAGAGTACAGATTTCTGGATCGACATAGTTCTCACTTTGTAAGTGCAAAATTGCTTTCGTCTGAAATAAAATTATCACTGTTGTATCGTAACAGAAGGAAGAGCCTTCGGGTGGAGCAGCAAAGGTATTGACAAGCGTTTTAAGAACAGGATGCTTTCATCAAGTGGAGTCAAGAGGAATCTTATTTCTCAGAAGGAAGCAGAAGAATTACAAACTATCCTGTTTCACCCAACACAAAGCATCGTTCAAGGTCACCATGAGTGCATGCATTTGCAAAGTAACGGAATATGCAATTATTCATAAAACTAATTCATAGGCTATGGAAAAGGAAGCCTTCAGATAAATATATGCTCAGTGTTTTAAGGTAAGAACATTATTCAAATATGTGGCTTATGCTGGCATTGTTTAACTAGGCTAAGGTTTCTTGCTTTTTTTGTTTGCTTCTTTAATGTAATTTGCTAATTTCATGCTTCCAGAATGTCAACAAGGGTAATAAAATAGCAATTTAGGGCCACATTAAAAGCTGAACTAAATGGCACCATTCTCCTGAAGACATTAAAACAAAATTACAGTATATTCTCCTATCAGAAGGCATCTTTGTAGCTTTAAGGTGGAATAGGGAAGAAAGGACCTTTATTTCCCTCTCCCCATTCTGCTCCTTGGAACTACAAGTCCTGGCCTACTCTTGCAAAAGGAATTCTTGTTAGGACAACTCAATTCTCTTTTCATTTGGAATATTCACATTCTTCTTATGACAGCTTTTATTGGATTTGAGGGTGATTCAACTGTGTACACAGTGGGGCTACATTCTCCTCCTTCTTGATAGGACCTCACTAGAAGGAAGCTCACGTGGGCTTTTAAGGGCAAGAAACTTATTCTGTCTCTGCCCATATCAGTGAGTGTTGCCAATGTTCTGGGCACTGCATTAGGGCCACTTGTCCCCACTCCATCAACCCCATATTCGCATGCCCAGTAGACAAGATAAGAATGCTGTCTTAATATGTGCTCTCTTTCCTGATAGGTTTCATGTAGATTTTCCATCAATACTCACATTAGGCAGTTTTCGTATCATACTCTGTATGAATTTGTAAGGTTGTCTTTACACCATCTGCCTCAAGTAGTGACAAAAAGTCATAAAGGATAGAGGAAATGTGGGGCTTCTGTTCAGAAAAATATTGGGATCACATCCAAAAATAACTTTGTGCATTTGTCAGTACTGGTACTATTGAAAGAACTTCTCTACTCATTGTGTTATTATTGTGACCTCGTGAAACAATTTGTGATAGGAGGAGAAAATGTTACTTCATTTCACAAGAGATGAAACTAAGAGAGTTTCAATCAGGGGTCCAGTAGGAGATTTCTTCTACAATCATGAATATAACTATAAGTATGAGACTTCAGGTAGAATTTTCTTCTTCTTTCCTAAGGATTGTTCTTGGGCCAATCAAGTTTATGTTTGGGACTAATGCCAATCCCAAATGCTCACATTTTAATAAATGTGAAATCTTTGTTCTTATATTATCTCAGAAAATTTGAAAGCTGCAGAAATCTTGGTCTCATGTATAAGAACAAAACAATTAAATTTGATAACTTTTGATCTTTCTAAATCCATTTATCTTGACTAAATTTCATGACTAGTCCAACATTTTGCCATTCATTTTGTTTTTGTTATAGATGTTTTGAGATATACTAACATACAATGCCTATCACAATAGTCTCACAATGACTGACTTTCTAATTAACATTGGAAATCTAAAAATAACATTGGGCAACCTTTAGTACCTTGCACAGAATTTTATAATGTGCTTTGGAGAAAAGTACTCCCAGAAAGAGACAATTTAGCATGATAAGAGATCATTTTGCAAATTTTGACTAATATCCCTGTATGTAAGTGAAAGAAACTGCAGATCAAAAAGATCTAAACAAAATTATAGTGACCTTAAAAAAAAGTAATGTAACACTTTCAAAAATAATTACACTAATTATTAGATATAGGTGGCTTAGTATGGGCAGCCATACTTCTAACCCATTCTAAAACTTTCCTTTGGGAGAGATAATCCAATCATCATAATTGTTGACCTCTTGGCTGTCTCTTATCCCAACCAAGGGGAGGCAAGGTGACTTCTCTGATTAGTAATTTGTGAAGTGTGCATGTTTGGCTCAGTCCTACCCTTTATTTCTCTTGTGAACAAAATTACCCAGAAATTGTGCTCCATTCTAAACATTACCTGCACTTTGTTAACTCCTGCTTTGCTCCAGCTCTACTTGTGATTGGTGGGTAAAATTTGCCCAAGTCTGGCTTTTCCTTAGAAGATGCAGGTGGCTGTCTCTCAAGGCTACCTTTTCCCCATTGACCTTAATGATATTTTTGGCACCTTATCTACTGCTTGGCTTATTTCTCAAAACCTTCAGAACCTAGTAGAGAAGAGAGAGTCTATTTACTGAGGGCTCCTTTGAAGACCAAAGGTTTACAACTTTGAAAAGTACTTTTATCCATTTAATCCATTCAATAGCCTTTAAGATATCTCATTTTACAAATGAGAAAAGATACCTCAATGATTAGGTCAATGAAACATTGTAAATGTTTGAGCTGGGATTTGTTTGTTTTTGTTGTATGTTTGTTTTTTGTTTGTTTTTTGGTTAATCCATACCCAAAGATATTTTTTTCTATCTAGTGAAAGGGTGGAGAAAGAGAGAGAGAGAGAGAGAGAGAGAGAGAGAGAGAGATCAATGTGAGAGAGACACATCAATTGCTTGCCTTCTGCATGCACCCTTACTGGGGCTGGGGCTCTTACCTATAGCCCAGGTATGTGCCCTTGACCAGGAATCAAACCCGAGACCCTTCTATGCACAGGCCAATGCTCTAACCACTGGGACCACCAGCCAGGGCTAAGCTGGGATTTGTACAGGGTCTGCCTGACTCTAAGGTTCCTAAAGGCGTGAAATGAAAGATTGTTGGTTCTTGGTCTCTCTTCCCCTGATGAGTAAACAGAGTCAAACAGAAATGAAGCTATTTGCCCAAAGTCATGCAGCTCATCATCAACTTCATCGAGTCTTATAAACAGGTTTCTGCACTTGTCTTCTATACATTTGTTATTAAGAAGTAACTGAGAGAAAACAGAATTTTGCCAGGTGTGGCTAAAATCTCTACAAGAAATCTGATGTCGTATTTGCATTTTGGCCATAGGACATAGAAACTGCAGAAGCATAATTAAATATCTATTTTCAACTTGGGTTAAAACCAGAAAGAAAGAATGCCAATAACTGTTTTTAGTAGAGGGCAGGGTTTCAAAAGAGAACAGTCACAGTTTTTATAATTTCTGCTACTAAGATTGAAAGAATTATGCAAAATTATTTAATTGCACAGAATAAAGCTAAATTATTGTTGTATTCCTAAGTGTAATACAAAAATGTTTTCTGTGGCACAGTCATGGTTTCATTGAGAACAGATTAGTGACGAAAGTATTTTCTGACTTGACTTGTAAATCCAATCCATATATATATCTATGACTGCTACAGGGAAGATATAGCTCAACAATGTAGTTAGTGTGGTAGTTCTGATTTATAATACCTAAAAATTACTGCTACAGAGAAGATATAGCTCAACAATGTAGTTAGTGTGGTAGTTCTGATTTATAATACCTTACTACTATTCACAACCCCTTAGATGCATTGGCAATCTCTAGTTTTATATTAAAGTATATGCATTTTGGTAACTTCCTCCATGTCTGCATTCACAAATAAGACAGAGATCATATAATCAGTATAATTCAAATATCCTTCATAAAATACCCTTCCATATATATTAGCTATTCTTCCTCCCCAAAACATAATGGCTTAAATGACTAGCTGTTTATGATTGCTCACAACCCCAGGAGCCAGATGATCTGAACCATTGCCTACAATCAGCTGAGGTTGGCTCGGAGGTTTGGCTGGTCACGGCTGTGTCACACATTCTCAGACTTTGGCTCAGATGATGTGCCTGCATTCCATATGCTCTTTCCTTCTCTGGTTGGCCAGCTCAGACTTGTTTTCAGCCTAGCTCAAAGCAGCTCATTCTACTAATAATTGCAGGGAGGCAAGAAATAGAAGTGAAAATGTGCAAGAGATTTTTTCAAGCCTGTGTTTGTATCAAGATGCTAATATCTCATTGGCCAAAGCAATCACATAGCTGAGCCAGAGTTAGAGTGAGAGGGGACTACAGGACAGAAATTACAGATGAAAGGGGCTGCTTATAAAGAGGCCATTGGCAGGGGCTATAAAAAGTTAGTAAACAGAAACTGTATTTAAAATAAAGTCAGGGGGCCTTGCTGGCGTGGCTCAGTGGTTGAACATCAACCTATGAATCAGGAGGGCATGGTTCGATTCCTGATCAGGACACATGCCCAGGTTGTGAGCTCAATCCCCAGTATGGGGCGGGCAGGAGGCAGCTGATCAATTATTCTCTCTCATCATTGATGTTTTTCCTCTCTCTTCTTCTTTCTTTCTCTCTGAAATCTACATATATATTTTTAAATGAAGTCAGGGGACCAGAGGGGAAGTCTCATGCCCTAGTTAATCACAAAGTACAACAGGGAGAACTCTTTATTTCCTGCTACAAAAGAGTTTGCTCTACTTTGTTTTAGCAAACTTGCATATGGCCCACCATGGTTGCATGTTTCAGATTGAAATTCTTTGTTGTTCGCAAATGAAACCATTTTGTTGAGAAATATCTGACTAGCTTTTTGTTTTAAGGTCAATAGGCTGCAAGATTGTACAGACAATGACAGATATCTGATGGGTTAATAAAAGTGCCTATTCTATTGGCTACATTATGGTATTCATAAGTAATGTAATTCTGATCAGCATTACAACTTTATGCTTATTGCTGCAACATAACCAGCTTGAGCAAGTTGAATAAATTGAATCATATGGCAACTTGGTATCTGAGTGAATAAAGAAAGACGTCAAGTTTAGAAACACTTTTAGGTAAGCATAAGTATTTTTAACAGCTATTTTCCAAATTTGCCTCCCCCTAGATTCTTTATTAATGTATTAGAGGCCCATTGCACAAAATTCGTGCATGGGGGAGGGGTGGTCCCTCAGCCCAGCTAGCATCCTCTCACAATCTGGGACCCCTCGGGGGATGTTGGGCCTAAACCAGCAATCGGATATCCCTCTCACAATCCTGAACACTGCATGCACCAGTGACCATACTTTTCATACAGGTGAAAGGCATCTTGCTGTTGTATGGGCAACTACATTTTTTTGCCCTGATTATAAAAAGTAGTACATAACATGATCCTTCTGAGGCAGTAGTACCATTTTCCCCATCATATGGGTGGAAACACTGAAGCAGAGAGAAGGTAACTAATCGGCTTTGTCACACAGTTATAAGTGTCAGAATCAGGGCTGACCACAAAATGTGCAAGCCATAGTCCATGCATATCATTGCTGTATCATCCTGTTTTTTCATTGTTAGAGTAGCCTTGCCAGGTTTTAATTTTTAAATATAAGAGACTATTCCCAATATATAGGGTAGGGTCCCTAGGCCTGGCCGGCAATCAGGGCCATCTGTGGGGCGATAGGCGGGTGGGGCGATCGAGGGCCCCCTCTGGCACCTGCCTTGGCTGGTGGCCTGGCACTGCCCGCCAGCCAGCCCCACCCCCCGATCACTACCGCAAGTCGCTTCCCTCTCAGGGAGCAGATGCTCAACACAGGAGCTGCCCCTGACTGGCAGAACGACCGGTGGAATGACCGGTTGCTATGACATGCACTGACCACCAAGGGGCAGATGCTCAATGCAGGAGCTGACCCCAGCCCGCAGGCCCCAGGCCAGCCAAAGCAGGTGCCAGTGGGGACCCCCAGGTCGCCCCACCAGTTGTACCGCAGATCGGCCCTGATTGCCGGCCAGGCCTAGGGACCCTACCTGTGTACAAATTTTGTGCACCGGTTCTCTAGTACAGGATAATTGATATGTGAAAACTGCATGTGACTAATATATGGAGTTTGGTGAGTTTAGACCTATGTATGCATTCACATTACCATCACCACAATCAAAAACAAACAAATCCATCACCTCTAAAATTTTCCTGTTTCTGTTAGTTTTTTGTTGTTAAAAAATAAACTACACTTAATGTGATATCTACATTCTTAATAAATAAGTTCTTGGATATGACACATAAAAAGCACAGACAACAAAGACAAAAATACATAAGCAGGATTACATCAAACTAAAAAGCTGTGGACAATAAAGGAATCAATAAACAGAGTGAAAAGGCAACCTACAAATTGGGAGAAAATCCTTGCAACCCATATCTATATATATAAGAGGCTAATATGCTAAGTGTCCAACCATCCGACCATCACTATGACAAGCACTGACCACCAGGGGGCAGACACTCAATGCAGGAGCTGCCAAGCTGCAATGACTTGGCAGCAGCAGTTCTTGGGTGACACACCCCGAAACCAGAGAGGAGGGAGCCTGATTCATCACTGAGCTGTGTGATTCCACCTTCAGCCGTGGGTTATGTTGTTGCTGGGGCACTGTCGGCCCCGAATATGGTTTAGTGCACACTTGCATTTGCATTCCACACCCTGTACGACAGCAACTTTGCAGAGTTCCCTCTTGTATTCTGGGACCCCTCAGGGGAAGTCAGAGAGCCAGTTTCGGCCTGATCCCCACAGGCCAGGTTGAGGGCTCCCACCTGTCAGAGGAACCCCACTCACTCTGCAGATGCCAGGGAGGGACTATGGGAGGTTGGCTCCAGGGCGTGTCCAGCCTGTCTCATCTAGTCCCACCCCACCAGCCACCTTCTAATTAATTTCCTTTTAATGTGCATGAATCCGTGCACTGGGTCACTAGTATCTGATAAGGGGTTAATTCTCAAAACATATTGAGTAACTCAATAACAAAAACAACAACAACAACAAACAACAGTAACTACTCCAATTAAACAAGGGGCAAAGGACTTGAACATATATTCCTCCAAAAAAAGGCATGCAAATGGCCAACAAGTATACAAAAATTGTTTCAATCATCAGAGAAATGCAAAACAAAACCACATTGAGCATTACCTCACATCTGTTTGATGGCTATTGTCAATAAAACAAAAGATAATAAGAATTGGCAATGTAGTGGAGAAATTAGAACTCTGTATACTGTTAGTGAAAATGATTATAGAGGCTCCTCAAAAATTAAAAATAGAACTACTGTGGAATCCAGCAATCCCATTTCTGGGTACATATATGAAAAAAATTGAAATCAGCATCTCAAAGAGTTTACAAGTTTACTACAGTATTTTTCATAATAGCCATGCTATGGAAATAATCCAGTGTCCATCAACAGTTGAATGGGTAAAGAAAATGTGGTATATACATACAATAGAATATTATTTAGCCTTGAAAAATAAACTCTTACCATTTGTGAAAACATGGATAGACCTGCAAGGTATTATGCTAAGTGAAATAAGATAGTCATAGAAGGATAAATACTGCATGATTCTTCATATATAAAGCATCTAAAATAGTCAAAAGTATAGAAATATATAACAGAATTGCAATTATCAATGGGTAGATCTACTACACAACATAGTGTTTATAGTTAACAGTAACACACTGTGTATTTAAAAATATATCTAGGGACTATTTTCCTGAATGAATCATGTGATCATCATTACCACTGGGACTGTTAAATATCTTGGGTAGTGATTTGGATTATTTGCAAGCTTAGTGTTATATCTCTTCATTGTAAGAGTTCCTTTCCAACTCTGAATCCATAGATAGAGCAAAGCTTTGCTTTTAGGCAAATTTCACTAAATGCTCACTAGTTACAATCGAGGTGAATTTAAGTCATTTTTTCATCTTATTTCTAATTATACATTTCCATTCACTTTGTCACTTTAATCAGTTATCTATTGAAGTGGTTCTAGATGTAACATTATTAACATAGAAATTAAGTGAGAGAAAGCATGTGGGATTTTGAGCATTAACCATGGAACTAATTAAATACTATTGAATCCATTGAATTAGGTTTTATTTTATTATGAGCATTTATTTTGAAATTTCATTTAACCAGGGTTGTTAGTTTGTGAATTTAGTGTATCAGTCCTTATCTTTCTATCACTATTATTACAGTATTATTTTACAGGGAACATAGATGAGATTGGCAATCATTTTCACTTAGACTAAATCTATAGACCCAAAATTACACTGGCTATAACTGTCACCTGATTACATCTTCAAAGATAGGATTTGGGGAGGGGTTTGTGCTGAAGAGACCTGGTAAATATTTGCCTTCTTGGCTTTTCTATTGTCTAGCATGTGTGATGTTATTATGGATAATGTAACCAGTATACAAAGCTGTAGAAGACAGAGCTCCTGCTTTTAGAACTTACAAAGTGAAGAGGAAATAATCGTCTAATGCTTATAAAAATGAAACTTGACATGAGGAATCGTACAGACTTGAATTAGAATTTTGCTCTTCCGTATATTAGCTGTGATTTACTGGATCTCACCAAGCCTCAGGTTTTTTAATATGTAAACCTGGGATAATTTTGTTGGGAGAATCAAATGTGATAATGCATGTAAAATGCTAAGAGCAGTGACTTTGTGGTGAGTGCTTAATGAATATTACTCTTTAGTAATATTAATGGAAAATATAGAAAATACACCCATGTGATTATAATTAAAATCATGAAAATAGTAGCTTAAATAAATTTATTTAATGCATCAAAACCTGCATTATTTTATTTAATTGAAATTTAATTGAGATTTAATCTTTTCAATTTAATATTGAGCCCTATTTGCAACTTTGTAGTTATCCCAGGAGAAGTGTGGAACTGCATGTTTGTGATTTATGCTCACATCAGAGCCCTGCCTTCTGATATTTTTTTTCATTAAATCAGCACTATACGTCGGAGGTTTTACTTTGTGGTGTTTGATAAAGACTTGTCCATAAGGCGAATCCTCTCATCTCAGTGGTCCCCTAAGTTTACTGTTTATAATGAGCTCATAAAATATTCAAATTCAAACTACCCTAGGGGATTAAGAATCAGGCTGTGGAGAGTGGCCAAGAAATGTGACTATTTTATAAGCATCATAGATAACTCTGATTCAGGTAGTTAGGAACTAAACTTTGACAACCAGTGCAAATTTATCTTTGCTCTATGGATGTTGGCAATAAAAACCAAGAAATCCAAGCTTGGGGGAGGAGAGCATCAATATCTGAAAAAGACAGGGGCTGAAATGGAGTTGATATTGTCAACATTTCTAGCCTTGAAAATGTATGACGGTCTACAGTCCCTTCATTATGGCCTGAAATCCATCAGTGAAATTGGTAGTTTCTGGAATGAATGAAGAGAAGAAGCATATGTGAATGCTTGGGTGCACAATGGTTAGGATTAAAATCAGTCAGGAAGGTTTAGTGGATATACTGAAAGTCAACTAAACCACCTACAAAGGAAGAACATCAGTTTCCTATTATGCCCATCAACACAAAGGGCTTCACAGAGAACACACCTCAAATGGGACAAACGTAGGCATTTCTGCACTCTTTCATGAAAATTCTCATAAAGATCTCTGCCATATAATATGTACCATGTTTACTTCCCAGCGCATACAGAAATCAATAAGAAACTATCAAGTGTGTAGTGATCTCTTTAGAAAGGTGACTGGTAACATGAATTTGGAACTGCTCATTATATATTAATTATACTTGTCAATACCGATGCCTTAACTTAGCTCTCACGCCCCCCTTGCAACATTATCATGTCATTAAATCATTTTGCAAACCCAGTAAAAAGAGAGTATGAGTTTCCAGCAGGCCCAATCTATATTGTCAGATGATTTTAATAGTGATGTCCTGAGAAGGAGGCTCCTTGATGATCGCAGACCATGTGGAAACCTCAGTATTATTGTCTTTCTCAGCAGATTCTCTGTATGAGCAATATTTACTCAGCAGCTGAGACTTCTCTCCTCCAGAGAAAAGTTTAAAATAACGTGTGCTTTGCAATTACATAGGATTTTTATTATTAAAATAATTCAGAATCAGCTAAAAGTGAATTCTGTCAAAGTTCTAGTAAAACGATGCAATAAAGTTAATTTAAAAAATAACACTTAAACCATCTCAAAATTGCAGCATCTAATTTCAATAGTTATACTGTCTTCTTCAGCAATATAACAGAAATTAATATGTGCTAATTTATTTAACAAATGAAACAGGAAAGTGTGCTCCATGACTACCCCACTACAGTAATACTTGTTAAGAAGCATTTTGGGATAGCCTGTTAAAATATTTAAGACTTTAATTACAAATCATTTCTCCTAGCTTTATGGGTGGTATACGTATTAAGCTAAATAAAGTGTTATGAAATCAAATATAACCAAGAAAATGGAGAAATAAAGCAACTATATTTTCCTTGCCCATGTGAAAAACAGAATAAAAATGTGCTGACCTAAGCATGTTGTAGGTGAGGAACGAATCTACCAATGAGGCTAATTCAAGAAGTGAACATTGTAAATTAAGGCCAAATTATGTTTTACTCACATTTATGGTAATCTTATATTTTCTTCAGACTTTGTATTTCCTTTACTATTTTATCTTCATTTTTTAAAAATTTCATCTTAGACTTCAACTTGGGATATTATGTTCAATCCACTTATTATTCAAATGCAAATACAGGACATATCACCAATTCTATTTCTTCCCAATAGATGCTTAGAACATGACAGCAATTTGATAAAGAGTGATTCCTGTTATTTATTTATTCTCATTTATTTTTTTATTTAAAATGTGGGGATCAAGGGGGAAAAACATGTCTCAGCCATGAAAGGAACACCCCACAAAAGCTTACACATCTATGGCTTTTTATCACAGAGTGATGAACTGGCAGGAAATCAGAATGCTTCTGCTCTGACAGCATTCAAATGCGCAAACGTAGGAAACCAGTGAGAGAAAGGTACCTTAAGGGAGCCACGCACCACAGATGGGGAGGACCTTGGAAGACTAAGCTGAAAAGTTACTTAAGAAAAAAATGTAGCACAATGTGAGTTAATTTAGTGAAGGCTCACATGACACTATCCTGCCTATTACTATGGTTTCCATGATTATATTTACATCTGAATACGATAATTAATGTTTATCTAAAACCATGGGGAATAAAAAAGATCAGCTTTTGGCTCATTCCAATCAAAGCATCCCCTGGTTTCTGTAAATAAAGATCGTTTTCATAAGTAAAAATCAAGGTCATTAAAGAGCTGAGAAGCTTAAGTCTGCAAAATATTAATTTCTTGCTGATGCTCTTTAAAGAAGACTGTGTTGTGTGATTTGGCTGTTATCTTTAGGGAGAGAGGTGAGCAAAGTCATTTGGATAGGTAAGGTGAGGAAACTAAATTTAGATTTGCCACCTAAGGTAACAGAGAACTCTTTTTTTTTCCCCCTTCAGAGGTAGTATTGGAAAAGTTCAAGTGTATGGGTAGGTATGGGGTGAGGGAAATAACACCTTCAGCACAGAAGGAGCAAGCAGAGGGCAGGAGAAAAGGTGCCGGTACAAAACAGTCCACCCTACTCATGAGATTATGCCATCCCTTACCTTCTTGGGACTCAGGAAAATCAAATGAGGAACTTGAACTCAATCATCTATGAAGTCTCTACCGGTTATCTGTGGCAGGGGAAGATTAATGAGTCTCAGAAAGGCCCTTGACTTCTGAGAGGCCAGAAATTGGGTGGGATTCAATGCACATCTCGGTTTCCTTTGTTAATTGCCAGCCCATTTCATTTGAAAACTGGTGAGATTTCCTTCCTAAAAAGCTTGTCTGTACCCTAAAATAACTATGGGTTCTATTCTCATTTTTCTTTCCCAGACATCCCATCAGGTTACTGGTTCTCTCCTATTTTTTCTATCTCTTATCACAAGAGAGAACAGAGGTTTAGGTACTAGATTCATTGTTTACTGCTGCTTGATGTTTGCAGGTTCATAGGATGGTACACTGGCCGAAAATTAGAATAATATAAATCACACCGCCCCCCCAGCCTGCTTAGTCCACAGCCAAGAAAAAAAAAAGAAGAAGAAGAAGAAGAAGCCCAGAGACATTAAGAAACCAACTCAGAGTCACACCTAAAAAAAAAAAAAGGAGAAGAAGAAGAAGAAGAAGAAGCCGCCCAGAGACATTAAGAAACCAACTCAGAGTCATACCAGCAGTTACCATAGATCTAGAAACAGAAACCATATGGCTTAATTTCCAAACCACTTATTGTCCCTTCTTCACTACTGTGTATCTGACTTCTTATCACAAGTTATATAACAGTATCCTTGTTTTCCAAATATTGATTAAATATGGGACCACCTTTCATGCATTTTCTTTTTTTTCTGTAATTTTCTGCTGATTGCTGCTAGCTTTGAGGGGAAAAAAAAGTTCAATGGGTATTTCATGAATCTAATTTCTGGTCAACCCAAAGTGCTTTACATTTATCAGTTCTCATTTTCGTCTTTGCTCTCGAGCTCATTACTCTGCTTTTTATCTTCACTGAACTGCGATTGGCATCTATTAACCTACATCTCTTACAATATGACTCTTCCCGATAGTAATCAACTGACACTGGTGTTGTGTGTGTGTGTGTGTGTGTGGTGGTGGTGAGGGGGGGGGGGTGAGGCTGCCCCATGATATCAGGTGCAGATTTAGGAATTAGCAACCCTTTTTTAAAAAATATATTTTATTGATTTTTTACAGAGAGGAAGGGAGAAGGGATAGAGAGCTAGAAACATCGATGAGAGAGAAACATTGATCAGCTGCCTCCTGCACACTCCCCACTGGGGATGTGCCCGCAACCAAGGTACATGCCCTTGACCAGAATCGAACCTGGGACCCTTGAGTCCGCAGGCTGACGCTCTATCCATTGAGCCAAACCAGTTAGGGCAGCAACCCTTTCTATTCTGCAAATACCTACTTAATTCACTCTCCTGTTTTTTGGATCAAAAGGGAAGATCAAATACTGTCCCAGTTAACTTTCTAGAAGCAAAATGATTTTGAATGTTTATACATTCATGGACTGTCATGAATGGGTGAGCTATTAGCAACTAACCTTCTTAGTTACTCATCTTGTTTTCATTTGCTGCACACCAGCCGTGTATCAGATACTTTGAAGAAGAAATAGAGACGAAAACATGGGTCTTCCTCTAAAAATACTTATAGCCAGGCCAGTGGTTGAGTGTTGACCTATGAACCAGGAGGTTACATTTTGATTCCTGGTTGGGACACAAGCCCAGGTTGCTGGCTTGATCCCCAGTGTGGGGTGTACAGGAGGCAGTTGATCAATGATTCTCCCATCATTGATGTTTCTATCTCTACCTCTCCCTCTCTAAAATCAATAAAAGTATATTAAAACAATATAAAAAAATCTTCCATCCGATTAGGAGTGGCTGGAGGCAGAAAGGGAGGTGGTCACTATCAGTGTTCACTGAAAAGCTTTATGCTGGATTGTCTCAGTGTATGATACCTGCAAACAGGCAGACTTAGATCCAAACTGGGCACATCAGGGAAAGCTTTCAGAGAAAGGCAATGTCTGAGCCTGCTGGTGAATTAAAAGGTGTAAGCCAAGTAACTATGTAGAGAAGGGCAGAGAGTAAAACACACAGAATTCTAAAATCCAGAGCTAAATAGAAGGAACATATTCAGGAACATATAATAGGTTGGAATGATCAGACTGTAGGAAACTTCCTGTGAACTAAACAGACATCCTGAATTCCTGCAGCTGCGCTTCTGCCAAGCTGAAGACTCGGGCCTTCATGTTGAAAACTACAGGAAACCCTAGAAAGACTCTAATTGAGAAAGCGATAGGATGACATTAACATTTTCATAAGCTGCTGCTGACAGCAATATAAAAGATAGATTTGGCAGAGTTTGGGGTATATAAAGATGTGAGACTTGAAAAATGGCAACCAGATAGGAGCTTCTAATAATAATCGAAGTAAGAAACAATGAGGTCCTGGTACCAGCAGCCTCGGTGAGAGTGGAAAATCAAGACCCACTGAAGACCATTAAGTGAGAAAATGGATAGTCCAGAAAACAGAGGGGACTGAAGATGGGGAATTAATCAAGCTGGGCCACACATTAATGAGTACCAGAGCTGCGACTGGAACCAGGCGCCTACCTCCAGTCGAGGATAATTTCTAGACACCACTCTGCCTCGCCGAGTCTATGCTCTGACAATGACAATAATTAAATTTAAGATGGATTGTCTATTTATAGCAAAGGGCTACACTTAAGAGACCCCATTTTTCCTCATTATTCAGGACAAGTAAACGCAGGTGTTTGATTCAAATAAAATAGGATGTTAACAACCCCCTCAATGCCCGAACTTCTTAAAAAACAGACATTGGCTGCCCTTGATTTAACCTTAAAGCAGATATCTCTTCCCTTAGTCAGTGAGCAAGGTGATGAAAAATTTCTTGACTTGTCCCTTGATAATTTTTTAACCCATAGCAACTCAATGTCAATAGAGACTGTTGCCAAGAGTGAGGTATCTCAAATCAAGCCCTCATTCCTAAACAGATTTGGGAAGTGGATGGGAGTAGGAGTCAAGGAGAGTTGTAGGGTTAGCCAAAGTGACCTCATCTCTTTAGCCAAGTGACAGAGATTTGATCCTACTGATGGGAGTAGGAGTCAAGGAGAGTTGTAGGGTTAGCCACAAGTGACCTCATCTCTTTAGCCAAGTGACAGAGATTATGCCAATGCCACATCCTACTATGAGGATCAAATGGGATAAGGGCTTTACTGTAAATGCTGTAAATGAGAAAATTGTAGATTAGGAAGGGTTATCATTCTTTCCTCCAAAGTGATAAGGGCTTTACTGTAAATGCTGTAAATGAGAAAATTATCATTCTTTCCTCCAAAGTAAAGGTGCTTTAAAAATATTTTATAATGCTTGGTTTTGAGAGTATTACAAAGGTATGACAGCTCTTTGTCACACAATTTGTTTACCCAAATAAAAAGCGTACGCTATTTGATAAAGAGAACGTTATAATCACAGATGAATCACAACTGTCCTCCACTGGCTCTAACTCAGTTGGTGTGCTTTAAAAATATTTTATAATGCTTGGTTTTGAGAGGATTACAAAGGTATGACAGCTCTTTGTCACACAACTTGTTTCCCCAAATAAAAAGCGTACGCTATTTGATAAAGAGAACATTATAATCACAGATGAATCACAAACTGTCCTCCACTGGCTCTAACTCAGTTGGCTTATGCACACCTCTTAGATTACTTTTGGTAAACAGTAGCTACCAGAAATGTTGTAGGTTAGCTACACCCCACCCCGCCCCCCACCAATATCACTACCAGTTTATAGTGCAAGGAAGTCTCACATCATGCATGTAGGCATTTATTTGCTGAAAATTATTAGCAAATACATACAATGAAAACAGTTCCTAGGGGCTACTCTGCAAGGTTGAGGAAGTTCCCTGTACCTGGAGAGAAGCATTACGTATGTTCAGTGCTACAAAAGTCATTTGACCCTCACAAAATGGGAAACAAGGACTCACACATGTGTGTTCCACCTAAGGACATGTGCAGAAGGCACTTCCATCCTCAGATTTACTAACAAACTGGAACGCTGAAATATATACTCTTTTTAAAAATATATATTTTATTGATTTTTTACAGAGAGGAATAGAGAGTTAGAAACATCAATGAGAAAGAAACATCGATCAGCTGCCTCCTGCACACTCCCTACTGGGGATGTGCCTGCAACCAAGGTACATGCCCTTGACCGGAATCAAACCTGGGACCCTTGAGTCTGCAGGCTGACACTCTATCCACTGAGCCAAACCGGTTAGGGCTGAAATATATACTCTTAAAACACAAGCAAGGAAATGGAAAAGTATGCATTCCTGGTATCATGACATAGTGTTGGTGGAATGTCAGAAGGAAGTTCTCATTATACTTTAACAATGGAGATAAATGACTCCCAAGTTTTGTGACATTCTCTGTAGCCTTTTTGCTCTTTCTTCCTCTTTCCATCTTGGGTTTTCTAAATCCCACTGACCTTGACCTTCACGTCAATACTCCAACTCAGGGTGCCTTCCCTGATATCCTGAACCTGTTATATCCTGTCATTCTAAGCTCCTGTTGTACCCTACATTTCCCTGTTGGTAACATTAATTATATTTATGATTACTTGTCCAAGATAAACTATACATGATCTGGGGAAAAAGTCAATGATAATATTATTCACTGCTTTTTTTAGGCTCATGAAATTGCTGATACTTCATTGAGTCTTGATTTCAAAACAAGCAGTTTCATGTGGCTCAAACTCATATGCCTTTGTACTTATCAGAGTACCTATCTAAATGGTAAACATAACATATATCTTAGGGTGAATTCATCAAATATGCTTCTTTTAACGAACACAATCAAATAGGGCATTCAGGAGAAGTTGTACAAACTGCATTTTTTCCCCCTCTAGATCTCATTTGTTAATGATGCACTCATTTATTTGAAACAAATGATCCATTATGTAAGCATTATTTATTTATGTGACATCTATGTTACAGACCACATCACAAGAATTCTTAAAAAGAGATGGAAAGCTTGATAGTAATGTAGCCTAGCATTTATGACTAGTGAATGCAATACTCTCCATTTAAATCAAGTAGTTTCATTAGAAGTGGGAATTGTCCTGGGATCCTGATGCATCCTCTTCTTTCTTATCCCTCATTTGTCTCAGAGTGGAATCCTCCTTATTTCCTACTTCCATGGGGAAATCTCAGAGACACACATGATCAGGAATAGGCAGCCTGAATGATCATCCTTAAGCTTCCTTTGTTACTGTGAGCATGACCTTACAGAAAACAGTACTGTAGAAGGTTACCTGAAATACTAAAGATTTTAAGAATTCAGATAGAAATTTTAGTAACTATTAAAGACAGGGGTGGGTAAACTATGGCCATTGGACCAATCCCAGCTCAGAACGTTTTACTTGAGCACAGCCCTCTGATTTATTTGCATTTTTTATAGCTGCTTTCTCACTAAAACAGTAGAATTGACTAGTTTCCATAGAGATTATCATGTTGGAAAGCCAAAAATATTAACTATCTGTGTCTGCAGAAAAAATAATTTGCCAACTCCTGGTTTAAAGAAAAATGTTTCTTATATGTGTTAAGTCCTTTAGCAATTATTAGTTGAAAATTTGACATATATAGTTATGTATGTGGATAATGATTAAATCATGCAAATAATCAGCGCATTATTTCATTTGCCTACTCCAGCATAAGGTAATGACATCATCACCATGAGGGTGAATTTCCGTTTAGGTTTGAGCGTAATGAGGAGAGCATACCTTGTTAAGCATGAAATGACTCGTGTCATAACGCTCACGAACTGACCCAAGATATGGGCACAAATTTGAATTACTGAAACTTCCTTTGTTCTCTCATTCATTTCTTCAGCGTAGGCTGATGTAAAGCTGCAGAAAGATTAAAATTCAGTGTCTAAGTTGAGATACTTATCTGGGATCTCTATTGATCCCCATCACTTCCTCTTAATGGGCTGTGATATTTGCCCCAGTCAGGTTGAAAGAAGAATGAAGCTAAAAAAGACCACATTACCTTAGGCAGTGGTTCTCAACCTATGGGTCGTGACCCCTTTGGCGGTCAAACGACCCTTTCACAGGGGTCGCCTAAGACCATCCTGCATATCAGATATTTACATTACAATTCATAACAGTAGCAACATTACAGTTATGAAGTAGCAATGAAAATAATTTTATGGTTGGGTGACAACATGAGGAACTGTATTTAAAGGGCCAGAAGGTTGAGAACCACTGCCTTAGGGTCTTGAGCCTCTACCTGATATTGAGAGGCTTCCCCAGGTATCATGAAGAGATGGAGTGTGGAGAGAGAGCCAAACGAAGCTCCAGCCCCACTCAGGTCAAATGCTGTTGGCCCTAGATGGTTCACAGCTTTAACTGGGGCTCTGGGTGCCCTCAGGTCACATCTGTGCTTTCAAACACCCCTGAACCTAACAATTCAAGGGGTTCTTTCTCACTGATTCAAGGAAGTTGTCATTTACTGGACAACAACTGTATTTTTTTCTTCCTAAACACTGATCAGAATTGCATTGTCTACATGTGCCATACATATCTCTATTCCCAACTTGGATGCCATTTATCAGTCCTTGTGGTTTTTCTATGGACAAGTTATTTAATCTCTGTCATTAGATGAGCACCTGCCCATTCATTGCTCACAATTTCTGTCATTCTGCAGTCTTTAGTATATCCCGTAGTCATTTATATCTGGTTCTTATTTCTGAATACACACACACACACACACACACACACACACACACACACACACACATACACACATAATTACCAGTTATGTACACTGATTTTTTATCTTATAAACTTTGTTTTTTATTAGAGCATATTGTATTCTTCTAGCAATACTGGCTTTTTTTTCTTAGAAGTGAGAATCTCTGTGCCACCTTTTCTCAATAGTGCATGCAGAAATCACAAATTAGTACTGACTTTCTGCACAACTCATTTTCTTTGTTATCCTGGATCTAGATAGACCCCATCTCCAGGGTGCCTTGGAGGTAAACAGTGATTATTAAATCGGCAGGACACATTGAAGGAATTCTTTATCTGTACCCAGGAACTAGAGACTTGTTTGTTTCTGTTAGGAGTTGTTTCACATTTGTTTGTTTTGTTTAGTTTTGCTGCTTTAAAAATACAATGCACTGGTTAGTTTATGAGAAGTAAGATGCTCAATATAAAAGAACTATCCACTATCAGGCGAAGAACAAATGGAAAATCAAAAGATATTTTAAATAATTTTTTTGCTTAAATTTGAGGCAAAGTACTTTGTTATGGCTGTAGGTCACTACCCTCTAGAAACCTCCAATAGTATTCTAAAATTGGTTAAATAGCCATAGCTGGTTTGGCTCAGTGGATAGACCGGCAGCCCATGGACTGAAGGTCCTGAGTTCGATTTTGGTCAAGGGCACATGCTCGGGTTGCGGGCTCGATCCCCACTAGGAGGAGTGCAAAAGGCAGCCAACCAATGATTTTCATCATTGATGTTTCTATCTCTCTCTCCCTCTCTCTTCCTCTCTGAAATCAATAAAAATATATTAAAAATAAAATAAATAAAAGTGGTTAAATAGAGGTTTGCAGATATAATCACACCTCCTTTAATTTAATAATAAAAAAATGACCATCGTCTCAGTGAGTGTCCTAGATGCTGAAGATAGAAAGATGAATGAGATATTATCTTCCCTTTTAAGTTTTCCTTTATGTGCTCCCAAAACAAAAAAACAAAAAAGCAAACATTGCAACAATATAAATGTTCAAAGTGGAGTTAATGGACATCAATTGGTAATTGAGAGAATTTAAGCCATTAAATTGTTGATTTTCCCCCCTGAAATTTAAATGAGCCAAATCTACAAATCAGCTATTAGTTAAAGAAAGCTTGGAAATAGAGCTAAGAAAGTCAGCATGATCCCTAGGAGAAGAAGGAAAAATGTGAACTTTGCATTAAATAAGAGTTGTATCAAATAACCCATCTGAGCTTTTGTCGATGGCATAAACATAGAATAATCACCACCAAAATAATGAAAAGGTCAGGACATGTTATAATAAATGAAGTGAGCCCGTGCCTGTTGCCAACATCTCTCACTTTAATTGGCATTTGTTTTTAAAGAAATACGGTGACATTTATACTTCAATTATATATGATAAGAATACTAACCAAGGTGCAAAACAAACAAAAGAGCTAAAAAATTAAAATTCTACACTTGGAACAGAATTTAAAAAATAGCAACAAGTTTACACTTAAAATCAAGTATGGGTTATACCTCCTACTGACATGCCCTAAGATTCACCATTAATTCAATCCCATCTGAGTCCTTGGCTCTAATTAGAAGGCTTTTATTAACTAACTGAACTAATCATTTTAATTGATATATTTCTTTTTATGCCATTATGGGCAATGTGAAACTGACATCTGTCATATATAATATAATTGACATTCGATTAATTTTTTAAAGCAGAGTTCATATTGTTTAACTATACAACAAATTTTCAAAAGCTTTGCATTGCATGTTGAATAAAGGTTTCATTCCTTCTCAGTAGCCTTTAACCTGCCCCAACTGTTCAGCCTAATTCACCAGCCTTATGTTTTATTTCTCTATTTTATATATTTACTTTTCTCTAAATTATTGACTTGTCTGTCAGATTGACAACTGCTTCCCCTTTCTGGGCCAGCATACGATTTTGGTCATGGGTAGACAATGGGAGGGAAATGACTTGTAAAAAGTACAGAAACCAAGCAAAGGACCTCACTCCCTAGATAGCACATTAAGTGCAATGCCAAATATTGCAATGGTGTCTCCGACTATTTGCCAAAAATGTGAGTCTTTGAGAATCTAAAGAGATCAAAATACAGCCTGTTTGATGATGGGCTCAAATACATAGAGTTGAGCCCCAGTCTACAGGGGAAGGACGGGGTAGTGGGTATTCTGCTCCTTCTATTTCTATGATTGGCTGTAGACATCCAGACAAAATCCTCATACCACATGAGAGTGCAGGGCCTCATTTTTGTTTATACGTTTAGAACCACAGAAATTAAGGAAGCGAGCAACAGGTATGTAATAAGGCATTAACGTGGGTTGCATAATCTCTCTGGTTGCAGTCTCAGTCAATGTCTTGAAAGTCACATTCAAGTAACTTGTATAAGAACTGAAAATCCTAGAAGAAAGTAAAGGGGAGATAAATGGGGATAGAAGGAGACTTGATTTGGGGTGGTGAACACACAATGCAATATACAGATGATGTATTGTAGAATTGTATAACTGAAACTTATATAATTGTAGTAACCAATGTTCCCTCAATAAATTCAATTTTAAAAAAAGAACTGAAAAACCTCACCAGATATTAATTTCATTCACTTTTACTTAAAAGAACAAGAACTTACAAAGCACTACTTGACAGAGAGGGGATTGGGAGGATTAATATTCATAACATATGATATGTTATATATATATAAATTGATATATATTATATATCAGTTAAATTACATTTCCTGCAAAATTTTTCTCTACTTCCATGATTTTCTTTAAATAACTTCTTCCATCAGAACTACTTATTAAAAATAGATATATATGTCTATAGAGCTGACGAGCTGACATATAAAATTTTAAGGTCAAGAGACATTAAAGTGTACTCCTGATTACTGAATATAGCTTATAATTTTGTTTCTATTGTGGGAAATATTCCTTACTCCAGTAGTTAGTTAATATTCCAGGTAATTATGCATTTGTATGGTTTTGCAGAGAGGCTTCTAAAGCACATCTATAACAGGTCCTCAAATAACATATCCATTCAGTATCACATGGGGGTTAAATGGGTTTACATAAACAATGCACATGTAAAGTAAACTTTAAAGAGGTTAAAAATTAAAAACAGAAAAAAAATATACTTCAGCCAAATAGAAACCAAAAGTAAACTAGGGTAGCCCTTTTATATCTTATAGATAAGACTAAAGATAAAAAGTAAACAACTGTAGAAAACCCCAAAGAATCACCAACAACGAATCTTGAAGAAATAAGCAATTGTAATCAGGTTTCAGGATACAAGGTTAATATATGAAAATTAATTATTTTTCTATATAAACCAACAACAAGTAAGTGAAATTTAAAAATACAGTACTATTTAAATTAGCCCCCCCCAACATACACACACCAAATGCAATATTTAGATAGAACTCTAACAAAGATCTATTTGGGAAAAATTCTGATAAATAAAAAGAGCTACATAACTGTAGAGATAACCCAAAAGTCATGAATAGTAAGACACAATGTTCTCAAGCTATCAATTCTTCTCAACCAGAACTGAAGATCCAAAGTAATCCAAATAAAAATCTCAGCAAGTACTTGGCAAATGATTCTTCTAAAGTTTACATAGAGAGGCAAAAGACCCAGAATAACCAACACAATATTGAAGGAAGAAGAACAAAATTGGAGAACAAAAACTACCTGACATCAAGATGTACTATAAAGCTAAAGTAATCAAGATAATGTGGTATTGGTAAAAGAAGAAACAAACAGATCTATGAAACAAAATAGCTCAGAAATACACTCACACAATAGAGTCAACTGATCTTTACAAAGGAATGAATTCACAAAATGGAGCAAAAATATTATTTTCAACAAATGGTACTTGAACAAGTGGACATCTGCATGCAGAAAAATGAAGCTAGATGCTGACCTAATACCCTTCAAAAATCAGAAGGCACCACATGGGTTTACTGTTAAATTCTACCAAACATTTAAGGAACAAATTATACCAATTCTTTATTAACAATCTCACTCAGAAGATAGAAGCAGAAAGAATACTTCCTAACTCATTCTATGAGTCCAGGAATATCACCCTAATACCAAAACCAGACAAAATATTACAAAAGAAAACTAGAGACAAATATCTCCTGTGAGCATAGATCCTCAAGAAAATATTAGCAAATTAAATCGAACAATGTATGAAAACAATGATTTACCAAATTGAATAAATTCCAAGTATTCAAGGCTGGTTTAACATTCAAAAACCAATTAATGTCATCTATTGCATCAACAGGCTATAAAAGAAAAATCACAATTATATCAATACATGCAGAGAAAGCATTTGATGAAATCCATTATTCATGATAAAAACTCTTAGTAATGCATCTCAGGAATAGATTAATGGTTGCCAGGGGTTGGTGGGGGTATGAATAGGCAGAGCACAGATTTTTAGAGCAGTTGAAAATACTTTATATATGATAGTAATGGAAACTTGTCATTACGCATTTATTCAAACCCAGAAAATGTACAACCCTAAGAGTGACCCCTAATGTAAACTATGAACTTTGGGTGATAATGATGTGTCAATGTAGTTTTATCAGATGTAACAGATGTACCACATCCTATGGGGGATGTAGATAATGAGAGAGGATGTTTGTGATTGGGGGTAGGGGGATGTGGGAAATCTCTATGTCTTCCCCTCAATTTTTCTGTGAACCCAAGACTGCTGCATTGCTCTTAAAATAAATAAATAAATAAATAAATAAATAAATAAATAAATAAAGTCTTAATAAATGAGAATCCAGGCAAAGATCTCCTTGGCTACAGTCAGTGATATGTGTGCCATGTGCTCAATTCTGGGTTATATAAAAACACAGGAAGCCCCTTTTGGCCCTTTGCTAAAGTCATTTCCTTCCTTTATTCTGCCTTATTGTACTGGATAATATCAAGTTTTATGTGATTAATACTATCCTTATCAATAGCAAAGTATCGATGACAAGAATAAATAGTACGTGCTTGGAAACTTAAAAGTGTTTTTTTGCCTAGTGGTTCAAAATGTTATCCTGCCAGATGGAGAATTTCATTGAGTTTTTGTTTCTAAGGAAATTTGGTAGAATTGAAAAAATTCCATGGCTCGAATGAGAGAGAAAAAAGGAAATCAAGGGGAGGTCAAAAGAGTGTGTGCTGTATTCAAAAGGGATTCTTTTTCTCTGGATATAAAAAATGTCACGGATATTATTTCTAAGGTTTATGCTACTGAATTTTCAGCAGTGACTAGTCAGGGAGACTGGGAATTAGAGAAAATAAAGAAACAAACTCAATTCAAGTGAGTGGTTAGGCTTATTTGAAACCTGGCACTGCTCGTGACAGTCCAAGGTAAGACCATGATCTGCCTTCTCAAGAGTGCTAGCAGATAAGCTACACAGGTGGTTGTTTTGTTCTAAATGCTTTTATTCAAATAGATTATTTGCCACCATTTAGACATGCACAGATATGCCTACTCCCAGGTCAAACTCGGGTGCTACTCCCAAAACTATCACATCTTTAACGTCGCCCTTATATGTGCATTATACTTCTAATTCCTATATATAGCTTAGCTGTCAAGCGTGGCACGTGACAAATGGGTATGCATCTTTAATCATCCTGCTCCAATTTCCTTATCTTTCTTCAAACACCCTCACTGATTATTTCTCAAATTGAGAGAACACATCATATTGTAGATGTCATATTATAGGCATTTTCAATTAGTTATTCCAGTACTATTGGGAGAAATGGATGTTGATGAGGTGAGAAATTCATAGGTCTATATGAGAGAAGGCATGTTTTGTTTCCACCCAATGGTATTAGAGTGTACATTAGTGTAACATTAAAATTTTATTTTTTAAATAGAAAAAAAGAAAGAAATCATTAAGAACTTGTATCTTTTTGCCTTCATAGCCCTGTTACTTTTCAAAATTTTGTTCAGAAGCAAATATTGAGTTGCTGTCCTACTTGGAATGATCAATCTTCCTCTCAAACACACACAAGCATAGCATGTACACTCATAGGTATTAATCTGATAAATATCTTCAGCGTATATTTCCCTCTATTGTTTTTACTGCAATCACATAATTTGGGGGTGATTCCTATACTGTACACTCAATGACAGCTAGGACGATGCTCTCCTCTTTGGGAGAAATGGGCTGATGTTAAGCCTTTAAAATGACCTTTTGCTTGGGTACTAAATAAGCTACAAGGGTGATGCTCAAGCTCTCGTTTTGGACCACTATTGAAAAAATTGTTTAGCTCATGGATATTCTCCAGAATCCATATGCTAAATCCTGGCTTCTGACACCACACACATCTCTCATAACACCACACCAAGGTACCTGTTCCAGCTACCTATATGCAGAGTTGCCAAAACTTTCTTTGAGATCCATTTTCTCTCAAGCTTACCTATCCGCTTCTGACACCACACACATCTCTCATAACACCACACCGAGGTACCTGTTTCATCTACCTATAGGCAGAGTTGCCAAAACTTTCTTGAGATCCATCTTCTCTCAAGCTTACCTATCCTTTTTTTTAATCCTCACCCAAGGATATTTTTCAATTGATTTTTAGAGAGAGTAGAAGGGAGGGGGAGAGACAGAGAGGAACATCATCAATGTAGAGAGATATTGATTGTCTCCCTGCATGTGCCCCAACCAGGGCTGGGGATCAAGCCTGCAACCAAGGTACAGGTATGAGCCCTTGACTAGAATCAAACTAGGGACCCTTCAGCCCATGGGCTGACCAACTAGGGCAAACTCACCTAACTTAATTTGCTCCTTATATTTCATGTTCATTTTAGTTGGTAACCTCTTCTAATTCAAATGTGAATTCTTATATTTTTTAGACTCATTCTTCTTAATCTAAAAACAAAAGCATAATTGCAGTTACTCAATTTCTTAAAATTATGCAAATATTGTGCTAAAGGCAAAAGAGGAAATTAATATTTTGTCAGTAGTAATACTACTTGTCTTTTTTAAAAATATATTTTTATTGATTTCAGAGGGGAAGGAAGAGGGAGAGAGAGAGAGAGAGAGAGAGAGAGAGGAGAGAAACATCAAGGATGAGACAGAATCATTGATTGGCTGCCTCCTGCATGCCCTGTACTGGGGATCGAGCCTGCGACTCGGGCATGTGCCCTTGGCTGGAATCGAACCTGGGACCCTTTAGTACGCAGGCCAATGCTCTATCCACTAAGCCAAACCAGCTAGGGCAATATTACTTGTCATAAGTTCAAGAATCTGAAGGAAACTTATAGTCTATTATCCCATTTATCACAAAAATTCTGAATGTTATCTATGGAGAAACCAAAGCCCTTCAGCTTTAACATGAAAAATTGATATTAACCCATTCATTATCATGCCAACTACAGTTCTCTTTGCATGAGACTTTGGCTCAACTACCTACTTGAAATTCATTCCTTCTTTCTCAACAAATGAAAGCTCTATATTATATCTTAAAGTGGTTAAAGACAAGCACAGAAAGTCCATATTCTTCCCTAATTGTACTCACATTTTGTTGGGATGGACATAATAATAAAAGAGTCACATAAATACATGTAAAATTACAATCATAGCCATACTCTGTAGTGTGCAAACAGCATGTGATGGAAGCTTTTAAGAAGGGAATTTGCCCAGTCCTTTAAATTGGAGAGAACTTCTCTGAAGAACTAAAATTTAAAAGGTGAATAAAAATAGGAAGAATCGTTGGTAAAGGAAACAACCCCTACAGAGATCCTGCATTGAAAGACTGATTAGAAACAAAAATGTAGTGTGGAGGGTGATGGGAACAAGAAAAGCTGGCAAACGTGTCGACAGAAGGAGGGATGGCACCTCACAGGACTTTAGACCAAGTGAAGGACGTCAGCTTTATCTCAAAGGCAGCAGAACACCATTGAGAGGCATGTCTCACCTTCTCTGTAGCTCCCGTCCAAGGCCAACCCCGCTTCCCTCACCTGAACATTACTCTGTCTTCCTCACTGCTCCCTGCTTTCCCCTGTCCCTCCCAAGGTCTATTCTCAGCAGCAGCCAGAGGGATTGCGTTAAACTCAGGTCAGCTTGTGTTACTTGTCTGCTCAATGGCAATTACTAACATCCTGTCTTGCCCAGAATAGCATCCCAAGTCCATCTGCTGGCCTCAAGGCCCTGGATGACTGTGTTCACAGCCTCATCTCTGACCTCATCTCCTAACCCTGTGTTCCCTGGCTCTCTCTGTGGCAGTTACAGTCTCATGACTGGGCCAGAACTATTCAAGCATGCTCCTGCCTCTGGGTTTGGGCACTTCCTCTCTTCTAGATGGCCCTCTCCCAGGTGTGCACAAGACTCACTCCCTCAAGTACACAGGTCTCTCTCCGGAAGGCTACATACCAGGAAGGTCTTCCCAGACTTCCCTGTTCAGAACAGCCACCACCCTTCCCTGCCTTCATATGACCATCCTCAGCTCTATTTTTCTTCATAGCATTGACTGCTACCTGACATATTAGAACATTTTGCTTCTTATTTTAATGTGTCTGCCCCCACTAAAATGGAAGTCTTTGAGAGCTGAAGCTTGTTTGTTTGCTGCTTTATCTCTGGTGGGAATAGTGTCTGGCACATAGAAGGTGCTCAATAAATGTGTGTTGAATTAATGAATAAATGAGAGAATGACTAAATAATAGACTGGGGGATATTCTTCACTATAATAATTTCACCCATCAATTTGCAAGTTTTCTTCCAAAGAGAGTATTCACTCGGATGTAGATAGCATGCAGATATATTCCTGTCATCAATCAAGTGTCATTTCAAGCCTTGCTTACTCTTTTAAATTTCCTTTCAATATTCAGCAATATTCTTCTTTAAATTCCCAATAAACTTATGAATCTAAACCAATAATTTACCTGTAATTACTTATGTTTTTGGGTTTTTTTTTTGTTTTTTTTTTTGCTTCCGAGTCGATTGTATCTCCTGGACACAACTGTTTGTAATTTGAAAATATTAAGTCAAATTTCCTTTCCCTTTCTTTCATGTATGATTGTTGGTTTAATACTATTTAGCAAGAGGTAAATACATACTTGTCACTTGCTTGGGATAAATACTACCTATCATTTTTAAGCAGGAGAAAGAAAAAGCAGTGTATAGTCATTTAAAAAAAAGTAGTAATTGATTTTAGTTGAGGCATCACTTTTTTGTGATGGAAGAGTGAAAATAAACATGGAGAGGTAAGTTGATGTTTTCATGTTATGTTGAAAAATTTATATATTTTTTCTATAGCAACAAGGAGGCATTGGTTATTGCAGATCAATGGAATAGCACAGTAATTCTGGGCTTTAGAAAGATAACCACTGCCCTAACTGGTTTGGCTCAGCGGATAGAGCGTCGGCCTGCGGACTGAAGGGTCCCGGGTTCGCTTCTGGTCGGGGGCATATACCTTGGTTGCGGGCACATCCCCAGTTGGGGGTGTGCAGGAGGCAGCTAATCGAAGTTTCTCTCTCATCGATGTTTCTAACTGTCTATCCCTCTCCCTTCCTCTCTGTAAAAAATCAATAAAATATATTTTTTTAAAAAAGAAAGATAACTGCCGCAGTACTGTTTAGGCTAATTGGTTAGAATACAAGGAGAAACTGGTTGGTTTGAAGATCATCAAAGTAAGCCATACTGAGTGAGGACACTGGCAGTAGAGACAGAAAGAGAAGATTTGTAATTTCTGATGTTCTTTACTTTAATTCAGGCATTTACTAACTGTGATTGATACTATACCGTGTTAACTGTTAGAATTACAAAGATGAGCTGTGAATTTCCTGGACATACCTTTAAAATCACTTTATTATCTCCTCTTTTCCCTATAGTCAAAAACTTCCAGTTCCTATTTATAATACCATGATGCATATTCAATAAGACTAACAAAAGTAATTTACATTTGTATAGCATTTTGCATTTTATAAATAGCCCTCATGAGCATTATGTTATTTGATCTCACAGAAACACTGTGCAGTAAGCTGGATGGGAAGTTCTCTTCAATTTCAATAAGAAAATTGCAGATCAGTAACTGACCCCAAGTTACACATACGTCTGCCTGTGGATTCGGAATGTATCCAAGTTCCAAACACTATATGGTTTTTCTTAGAATTTCACTTCATGTATTTTTCTAAACTTCATGTGAAACGAGTTTTTCTCTACTAATTTCACTTTAATTCCCTTCTCCGGAGCCTATAGTTTATTGTCTAATTCCACGAGTTACTTTGTTACTAGTTTCATAAGAGATACCAAAAACGCTGTGTTATAGTTTGTGATATAGTTTTCAGGTTATAAATGCCAAAGTTAAAGCAAAACAGAAAAGCATTTTTCTTAACAGTTCAAAGCTTCTGTTTCTGATCTTTTATTCCAAAACTAAGAAAGAAAAATATTTTAAAGACATGGTCATAAATAATAGTATATCATCTGCTGGTTTAATATTTCAAAGTGAAAATTTAGGTTTTAATTTCAGTTTGTGTAAACATTTTTAATTTGTTATTTTGTTCAAATAAATTCTCACAATATAAAATGTTAACAATTGAATTGGATGAAATAGTAAAACATCAAATTCTTTTGGAAAATGTTAAGCTAGAAGCTATACCTCGCATCATTTTTGCTAGCTTAGCTGAAGAGCAAATCAAAATATGAGAATGAACTGACATGAATTTCAGATAGACATGAAGTAAACATCAATTCATTTGTTTTTGTTTTAAAGAAAAATTATACATAATACCTGTATCCTGGTTTCCAAGTAGCATTTTCCAATAAAAGGAACTGGGGCTCCTTGGAGAAAAGGCTGATTCTAGAGTTGACACTGGAAATATACAAAATGAGCCTTGGGAATGTTGTATTGCCATAAAGTAAAGAAGTATTCAAATAAACAAAAAGTTGGAGACATATTAAAGAGACACAAGAGCCTAATAGAGAGAACTGTCAATGGCAAAGCTAGAACAATGTTAGCAATGTGATTAATAAATAGTAGTATTGTGAGATAACCCAAATATAAATTAACATAGTGAGAACATCTATAATAATAAAAGCGTAAAATGCTAATTAGACCGGACAGCCGAACGACCTTCCGGACGACTTTCAGGATGAAGCCGGGGCTGTGAGGGCCGAGGCAGCTGCTGCAGGTGTGAGGGCCAAGCCCCTTGCACGAATTTCATGCATCGGGCCTCTAGTACTAATATAAATGGCCAATGGGGGAGAAGGAGACATAAGCTACCCCCTTGTTACTTCCCTCAAATTATAGCTCTCATTATGCAACACAGACAAAAAGTTAGAAGGATGGAGGTAGGCACAGGAGTCTATGAAGCTTAGGGGCTAATAAGAGCGTCATAATTGGGGGTGGAGACAGCCACACTAGAAGCAGTTCATTCTGGACAGTGAACACCTACACCTGCCTAAAAGGATATGTCAGTAGACTGGAAAATTCAAACTGAAGAAGATCCTACCACTAACTAACATAAATGGGTGACTATCAGGCATAACAGCCTTATCATAGAAGTTGAAGTTGAGGAAGAGAAACTTCTCATTTTCACCTAAGCAATAATGAGAGATAAGAGGCACTCGATCAGCCTGTGTGGTGCCAACTGCTAACTAGATCCCACACCATTCGAGGATAAGTAAACAGAAACCGGAAGTGGCACCAGGAAAATGACAGTGAACAAAAAGGAGTAATAAATGTTGTCCAGATGTTTCCACCAAGGAATGTTTCTCTGAAGAGAAGATCACTGAAAATTATTTACTCAAGGAAATCAATGAAAATTTGAGAGGAGATCTGGCTGATATACTGAAAAATGATGCAAAGTTGGAGAAGATATAAGGAGATAACAGGAGTTGAAATTAGAGGTTCTGTTTTAAAGGAATTTTAAAAAATGAGAGTGAAATTTGTAAAACAAGAGTGATGGACTTTTATCTTCATGACAGCAAAAGACAGAACAAGAGAAGTTTTCAAAAAAAAACAACTTAAACTCTCTTAGCATGTAAAGAAATACATAGATTAAACAATTAGAACAATGATGCATCAGTAAGACAACTGAAAGAGAAACATTATTCAAAAATTTACTGAAACCATTTTTTTCCCTGAGCTGATGAAGAGCTTGAGTGTCCAGATTAAAAAACTCATAAAAGTATTATTAAATATTGATACAATGGCAACACCATAAATCTACAGCCTGGAGAATGTTTAAATTTAAGGGAAAAGAAAAAATAATCTTTCAAGCATCCAGTTAGTAAAACATAACACAGGAATCGTATTCAGAATGCTTAAACACTACAAATGTGCAAAGCATTATCTATAGAATTTTGAAAGACCGAATCTCAGAGAAATTTGGACATAGGCATCCACATGGAAAATGGGAAAAAGATATGCAAACATTCAGAAAATATACCATTTTATTATGGTTCCTGAAAATAGCACTAGAAAATATCCTCCTGGTAGCTGAGGTATGCATAAAAAAATAACAAATAATTCTGGGAATAAAAGAACTGGCAATGATTTTGAAAATAATTAAATGTAAATTTCATGAAAGACAATTTTGAAGTTAATGAGTTAAAAGAATTTAGTTCTCATTTTATAGATAAAACTAGAGGCCAGGTGCACAAAATTCATGAATTGGGGCAGGGGGTGTCCCTCAGCCCAGCCTGCACCCTCTGCAATCTGGGACGCCTCGGGGGATGTTTGACTGCTGGTTTAGGCCCAATCCCTGCTGGCTCCCAACCACTCGCCTGCCTGTCTGTCTTATTGCCCCTAACTGCTTCTGCCTGCCAGCCTGATCACCCCCTAACCACTCCTCTGCCAGCCTGATTGACACCTAACTGCTCCCCTGCCAGCCCAATCGCCCTCAACTGCCCTCCCCTGCCAGCCTGGTCGCCCCCAACTGCCCTCCCCTGCCGGCCTGGTCACCCACAACTGCCCTCCCCTGCCGGCCATCTTGTGGTGGGCATCTTGTGACCACATGGGGGCGGCCATCTTGTGCGAGGGTGTGATGGTCAATTTGCATATTACCTCTTTATTATATAGGATAGGTTTGAGGCTTGAAGTAAATCATTTCCTATTTCTTGTCTCTACTTTTGCTCCATTTGCAAAATGTTGCCATGTCTCAGTAATGTCAAAGTACTAATTAATATTTTAAAGCACATGAACTTTGTTTTGTTTTTCCCACAGTACTCTTCTCAGGAAGGCTCTGTGATCAGGAGAGTTACCTCACCTGTAATTCTTACTCAATATTGTCACTCCAAGACTGTAGTTATATTTGATTCTGAGTTCTGCAGGTCAGTTCTGCATTGATTTTATTTAATTAAAATGACAGAACAGAATAAAAGCTATGGGAAGTTCTTGATTTTCTGCAAGTGAGTTTTTCTTCTTCAAAGTCTAAAAATAGCTTGTCTAAGCTGAAAACTGTAGCATGCCTTCATTGCCTTCTATCACAGCCTCCACCCCACCACCAGTGCTTCCTTTTTCTGCTGCTTTCTGAAAGCAATGCAAAGGAGATTAAAAAAATTAAAAATCCTGGCTGTTTTCATGCCTGTACCATGTAATGTTGAAAGGCCCCTTTCCAAACCCATCTATAATAATAAAAGCATAATATGCAAATTGACCGAACGGCCTAACAGTGGAACGACCATCCGGATGACCTTTTGGGACAAAGCTGGGGCTAGAGGGCTGAGCCCTTACACGAATTTCATGCATTGGGCCTCTAGTTATTTAAATAAGTCAATTTAGAGAACATTCTGGGAGAAAAGCAAATCAAACTAGAAATATCATGTGAATTCATCTCATAGCATTCTGACACAAAGTGCTCTGCTGTACATAAGGATAATATGGAAATCTAGGTTGTTGGTGAAGACTTCATAGTTGCAATAACTGGTTCTTAATGAAAACTCCATCCATGTCAATATCTTAAGAAAAATCAAATGGGGGGATTAAAAAATAAAGAAATACACTATGCTCTAAAATGACCTCAAGTAGGTATAAATGACTTATATAAACAAAGAATCCCAAAGCATTTAGAGGTGATCAGGGAATTGGTAAGCAGTGCTAATTAGAATCAGTTTGACTTTATATAGTAATAAGTTCACAATGTTAATAGAAAATATTTTATTGAATTTGTTCGATGTGCCAGGCATTTTTTAAGTGTTTACATGTATTAACTCATTTAGTAATTGCATTAACCCTACGAAGTGGGTACTTCTATTACCACACATTTTTTTTATAGAGCTTTTATAGATTAAGTCATTCCCAGGGTCCCGTAAGGCTAATTAATGCATGGATATTCCTGAAGGTTCAAACTGAATAGTCTGGCTCTAGAGTGCTATTAACACATTTCATTGTCATCCTGTAATATAATGGGAAATGGAAAAAAAAATAAAGGCTTAATTTCCCAACTCCATTTTCCTTATTAATTATGTTTGGAAACTTGAGCTTTGGATCCTTCAAATATCCCAATAATTAGTTAGATGGTTTATTATAGGACACACAGATTAGTCAGAAGGTAATGAGGCCTTCTGAATACTCACCTGTATATTCATTGTACTCTGTGTGGAATTAGTACAATATCTGGGGTTCAAGGTCTGCCCCTTCCCTTTGCTCTATTCAATTGAGGTTGTATTTGAAGAAAATGATTCTAGACCCACTACCAACTCTAGCTTAGCAGTCTGGGTTTGAGTGTAGGGGTGTGCATGTAGGTGGGGGTTGAGGGGGTCATGATTCTTCCTCTGACTAGTAAAATTATGATAATTATACTTAATCTGTTATTGTATTTCAAAACTATCTGATGGTATGGGAACTCATGGTTGGCCATTTCTCTTAAACCTCTTAGTAAATGACAAGGTGCAGAATAGTAATGGCTTCATAATTACCTCACTCTATTATTCTATCTTTTCTACTTCTTCACTCTCTTTCAACTAGTATTTTCATCTTCACTTCCCTACTCCCTTTTCAACTTCAAAGAATGACCTCAAGTCACTTCCTCTGTTACCTCTATGCTCAGAAATGCTTACATTGAGAGAACTCAAATAATTCTATTCTCTGTCACATCCTCAAAATTGTGACTTGTGTGTTGCCGTTTTCTCCATTTTCTACCCACTCACTTCTTTACTACCACACTCAATTAATACTTGTCAGGTAATTCATGTGTTTTAGTCACCAGGCATTATGCAAGTAGCTAAAGATACAGAGGTGAATGACAAACAAGATTTATTCTTTTCATTAGACAACCTGTCAACACTACTTCTCTTTCCAAACTGTTCGAGGTAAAGTTGACAGGCATTGTCTGCCAAATTTGGTAACATTTTCTGAGCCTTCAGCTTACCTGAGTTATGCAGCATTTTTATGTGGCTGACCACTCTTCTCCTCTTAAAATTCCCTTGTCCTCTATGGCTAGGCTACTCAAAATGGGGTCAGCAGGTGGACTGTGAATTTGCAGTCTTCACTACCAGTCCACGATGAGACAAAGAGCTGTGACAAAATAAACTCTGTTTAATTTAGCTGATTTTTTCTTTATTCTTTTTTTTGGTAACAATATTATCTTGATGAAGAAATTAATGTGTTGATTTAATTCTGGCACTTGTTTGTTATCATTGGCTTGCACTCTCACTAGTATTTTTTTATTCTAGTCATTTCTTAATTCCATGGCCGCTTCCTTTCTCCCAATACAATGATTTTATGATGTATATGATATTTATTGAAAGAAAGCTCTATACTTGATACACAGCACTTGATGTCTTGATTCTCTTTCTAATTAAAAAATGTGTGTGTGGCCCTAGCCCATTTGGCTCAGTGGATAGAGTGTCAGCCTGCGGATGGAAGGGTCCCAGGTTCGATTCCAGTCAAGGCACATGCCCGGTTGCAGGCTCGATCCCCAGTAGGGGGTGTGCAGGAGGCAGCCGATCAATGATTCTCTCTCATCATTGATGTTTCTATCTCTCTCTCCCTCTCTCTTCCTCTCTGAAATCAATAAAAACATATATTTTAAAAAATGTGTATTGGGGAGGTGGGTTGGATAGTGTGGAGTGAGTAGGTAAGTGTGCACACAAGCCATATGCATTAACCAATGCTCACCTGCAAGATTTCAACCTTTAAGTGACAGATGCCTGGCCTTTAGACAGGTTTTGATCTCATAAAATCAGAGCCCTTAATGTCCTTCACTCTATGGAACCCCAGCTTCTGGCACATTCTTGACCATGAGAGATGACTAATAAGTACAGAATGAGTGAATGGGCAAAAGTGTTGTAAATCTTGACATCTATTTACAGAATGCCATCTCTCAATTCCAGTTCCATCTTTAGAACACTTAGAAAAATGTTTTCTTTCCCTTCTTGTACTTTAGACCCCTCTTTCCAACTGTGCTACCATTCCTAAGATATGAAATATCCCTTCTCACCCTTGTCTTACAGAAGAGCTTTTGTTGTATCAAAAAATATTATCAAGAAATTCTCCTCAGGGAAAATTGATCATTCTAACTCTTGTTCACCTTCTTAATCTTCCATATCATACTTCTTTCAAGAAAAATTTGCACTGCAATTAAATGGTTTCTTTACTTCTCTTATAACCTCCCCATAATTTTCATCTTCAGAGGGCAGACCAAATGAAAGATAATTCACTTTTTATTTATTGCCTATGGCATTCCAGGTACTTTATATACACAACCCAATTTCATCTTCTGCCCACACCAGAGATGAGGTATCTTCATCCCTGTTTCAGATTAGGAATTTCAGACACAGAGAGATGAAGGCTTCTGCTTAAATATGAACTATTGGAGTCATGATTCATATCTGGAACTTCTGACTCTAATGCCTCAGTTTTTCATTTTGGCATTCATAAGACCTGGCAAAGTTGCTCACAGTTATTTAAACTTTATTATAAATAAACTGTGATAAAAATGAACAGACAAAAGCAATCCAGTAAGAATCATTTACTAATTTTACAAAATAGCCAACCTTAACTGTTGGATGCTCAGGTTAATCTCTTTGAAGATACGCTATATATATGGTTATACATTCTAGTCTATATTAACAAAAACAAGTCTCATTGGCTAATGAGTGAATGGGCAAAAGTGTTGTAAATCTTGATATCTATTTACAGAATGCCATCTCTCAATTCCAGTTCCATCTTTAGAACACTTAGAAAAATGTTTTCTTTCCCTTCTTGTACTTTAGACCCCTCTTTCCAACTGTGCTACCATTCCTAAGATATGAAATATCCCTTCTCACCCTTGTCTTACAGAAGAGCTTTTGTTGTATCAAAAAATATATCAAGAAATTCTCCTCAGGGAAAATTGATCATTCTAACTCTTGTTCACCTTCTTAATCTTCCATATCATACTTCTTTCAAGAAAAATTTGCACTGCAATTAAATGGTTTCTTTACTTCTCTTATAACCTCCCCATAATTTTCATCTTCAGAGGGCAGACCAAATGAAAGATAATTCACTTTTTATTTATTGCCTATGGCATTCCAGGTACTTTATATACACAACCCAATTTCATCTTCTGCCCACACCAGAGATGAGGTATCTTCATCCCTGTTTCAGATTAGGAATTTCAGACACAGAGAGATGAAGGCTTCTGCTTAAATATGAACTATTGGAGTCATGATTCATATCTGGAACTTCTGACTCTAATGCCTCAGTTTTTCATTTTGGCATTCATAAGACCTGGCAAAGTTGCTCACAGTTATTTAAACTTTATTATAAATAAACTGTGATAAAAATGAACAGACAAAAGCAATACAGTAAGAATCATTTACTAATTTTACAAAATAGCCAACCTTAACTGTTGGATGCTCAGGTTAATCTCTTTGAAGATACTATATATATATATAGTAACCATATATATGGTTATACATTCTAGTCTATATTAACAAAAACAAGTCTCATTGGCTAAATCTGTGGAGTGTGTGTGTGTGTTTGTGTGGAAGCTGGAGTTGGGAAAAAATGGGATGGTAGGGGCCTCCTATTACTCTGATACAGAAACAGAGATGTCTGGTTAACATATCTCCAAATTGTAGACTCTATAATTTTCAGAGTTCTGAGTGGTCATTGGCCCTTCATATTTTTCCTAGTTTCCCTTCTGCACTAAGTGATGCTAGAAAACTTTCCATAATCCAAATGATATGTTTTGTTGCTCATTTATCCAGTCTAAGCAAATTCTCTGCTGTGGTTTATCTCCAGGAGTTCATTTTGGGAGTAAAAATTTGTCTCTTCTACTTTAGGCTTTTTCCCAGAGTAATTCACTGACCCTGTTTAGGGTGTGACCATATCTTTAAAGACCCTGGGCGGCAGGGGAGAGTGGATGTTGGTTTGTCTTTGGACGCAGAAACTTCCTCAGTGGAGCCTGGTTACCACAGTATCTAAAACCTGCTCAAACCACTTCCAACACTGTGTGGACCACGGGTCTCAGTGATTTACAGAGCTAATTTGACTCCGTTGATCATACTGTGTCAAAGTGCTTCTGTGTAGAAATATTTGCATTAACTGAAGCAGCAGAGTGAATTTATCTACAAAAGAAAACTCATTAACAATGAAGTAGGAACCTAGAATAATATATTGACCCTTCAAAATTTTATTTGAAAAACTGATAAATTCTCTTCTCAAATCATGATAAATATCCTCCCAAATTATATAGTCATGCGTGGCTTAACGATGGGAATTCGTTCTGAGAAATGCTTCATGAGGCAATTGTCATTGTGTGAACATCACAGAGTGCACTTACACAAACAGAGGTGGGACACTCCTAGGCTCAATAGTCTAGCCCCGTGGTCGGCAAACTGCGGCTCATGAGCCACATGCGGCTTTTTGGCCCCGTGAGTGTGGCTCTTCCACAAGATACCACGTGTGGGCGCACGTACAGTGTGATTGAAACTTTGTGGCCCATGAGCAGAAGTTTTCGGCCTGGGCGAGTCTATTTTGAAGAAGTATTGTTGATATTTGGCTCTGTTGACTAATGAGTTTGCTGACCACTGGGCTAGACAAATATCAACAGTACAACTATTAAAATTTCTTTTGAGAGCCAAATTTTTTAAACTTAAACTATATAGGTAGGTACATTGTTATTAAGTTAATTAGGGGCCAAAGAGCTGCATGTGGCTCACGAGCCGCAGTTTGCCGACCACTGCTCTAGCCTATTGCTCCTAGGCTACCAACCCATATGACGTGTTACCATGCTGAATACTGCAAGTATTTACAGCACAATAGTATTTGTGTATCGAAACATATCTAAATATAGAAAAGGTATAGTAAAAATGCAGTAAAATAAAAAAAAGTTAAAAAATGGTACACCGGTATAGGGCACTTTCCATGAGTGGAGCCTGGAGAACTGCAAGTTGCTCTGAGTGAGTCAGTGAGTGAGTGGTGAGTGAAAATGGAGGCTGGGGACTTACTATACACTATTGTGTACTTTATAGACACAGTCCCACAAGCCTTCTCCCTGCTTCCTTTTGGCAGGGTCAGAAATAAAACATCACAGCTGTCAATACTGCTCCGTGAACCAGGGTGTGGGTTGAATTAATTGAAAATGTGAAGAAGAAACTGGCTGGGAAAGGCATAGATCACCATAATAGTGACTGTCAGGAGCGAATAAAAGGTGGCCTGAGGACCAGTAGGAATAAGAAATTAAGATAGAGAGATAAAGGAACACAGGGGCCTGTCATGGCATTGTGATCTTGACTACTGCATGTTGAGGCAATGGTCCGACTGAGGACATTTGTGGTTTTCATTAAAAAGGGGTGTTTAACATAATGAGGGCATAGAATGCAGGACTCAATATTTTTACTTTGGAAATATATACTAGAGGCCTAGTGCACAAAATTTGTGCATGTGTAGGGTCCCTAAGCCTGGCCGGTGATCGGGGCCGATCAGGGCCTTCTAGCTACCAGCTGGGGCCTTCCTTCCAGCTGCTGGCCAGGGCCTTCCTTTGTTCTGCGCCACCCCCTGGTGGTCAGCACACTTCATAGTGAGCTATTGAACTCCCGAGGGGACACTTTGCATATTAGGCTTACACACACACACACACACACACACACACACACACTAGAGGCCCTGGGCACAGATTCATGCACAGGTGGGGGGGGTCCCTTGGCTGGCCTGCGGGGATGGGGCTGAAACCGGCTCTTTGACATCCCCCAAGGGGTCCTGGATTGCAAGAGGGAGGTTCTCAGGTTACACACCCTGGAATCAGGCTCTCTCCTTTCCAGTTCCGGGTGCATCACCTGAGAACCGCAGCTGCCAAGTCACCACAGCTCAGCAGCTCCTGTGTTGAGCATCTTCCCCCTGGTGGTCATTGTGCATCATAGCTACTGGTCAGACAGTTGAACATTCAAATGTTTGAACGTTCGGATGGTCGCTTTGTTCTATTGACTGTAACTCGCACAAAGGACTCTCTCTGGATTTGAATGGATGAAATAAATTAAACTTCTTTTTCTTTACATCATTATAGCCTGAAAATATTTCCAAGGTACAGGGGCAGGCTGGCCCACACCACCACAGACAGCTTTTACTTGAGTGGCAGAGGCATTCATACTTGCGAAGGAAGCCCCCATGGCCCTGTGTCCGTGTACAGGGTCCTAGTCCTCACAAAGAACTTACACTTACAGCAATGCTACCATGCAGCTACATCAGGAGGCTACAGCGCCTCTGCGTGTGTGGGGCTGGGGGACGGGCTGCTCTGTGCTGAAACAGGTCAGCAGCTGGCGGGCTGGGATGTCATCTGTGCCCTCAAACTCCAGCTGCTGCGAGTGAGAGGGAACCTGCTACCAAGTCCCACAGATGTTACTCCAGCAGAGAGAAAAAAATCCTCCTGCACCACATCTCCTTCCATTTCTTACGGGAAATTCAGCTCCATCCTCATCTTGTGAGACCACCATTGAATATGTGGTCCGTTGTTGACAGAAACATCATTATACGGTGCATGACTATGCTTTTATTTTAATTAGAGTTTTATTTTAGGCTAGGAGGAAAAGATAAAAGGTGACTCTTTAGAAGTTTGAATACATAAAACATAAGGTTTTATTATCCCAAAGAGACACATTCTATTATGCAAATATATTAATTCAGTTGCTGGCATGGAGACTTTAAATGGAAATGAAGTATAAATAAGGAATTTTATGTTGAAGGATTTCTGAATAAAATGAGACATTTCACATTGCTCAGGGTGCATGTAGGTTTTTAAAAATCTCCTTTTTAATATATATATTCGTTTGTGCAAAGTAACTCCTCTGTGTACAGAGCCTTCCTATTGCTCTAGGAAGAGGAATCATCGTTCAGTAAAGTAAGCCAACAAGCGCCAACACTGAATCTGTAAATGCGTTTAACATAACGTGCTCACTTTAAACCAAAATCACCCCAGTCCCTTAATATAGAATGATAGGATACAATTTTACTAAAGCTTTGTTACTCATTCATGTGTGAGTGCTGATTCCATCGCAAGCCTTATGAAGATACGAAACACAAATCTGCAGGCACATGCATGTGCATGTATATGCATATATAAAGAGATATCAATATATACATATACATAAAATAGACATATATATGCATGTAATTGGCTTGTAGGAATACATTCTCAACTCTTTTGTCTTGTTCAGAAATTCAAGAAATTTTTAAAAAATATATTTTATTGATTTTTTACAGAGAGGAAGGGAGAGGGATAGAGAGTTAGAAACATCGATGAGAGAGAAACATCGATCAGCTGCCTCCTGCACACCCCCTACTGGGGATGTGCCCGCAACCAAGGTACATGCCCTTGACTAGGGCTACAGATTCTCCCTCAGAGGACAGTGGCAGAGGTGGCCAGCTCTGTTTGGGTCACAGTAGCCACGGCTCCAGACATCACATCCAGGTTCAGAGCAGGGGCAGTGGGGTCTCTGATGGGGTACTCCCACATCATAATTTAGATATTTTCTCTGCTGTCCTGCCTAGAGTCTGGGAATGTCCTAGTATCTCTTGTAAGTCCCTGTTCCCTTAAACTAGAGTAGGTTCTATTACCCACTTCTAAGAACATTGACTGGCAAACAGCCCCAACACTTGGGTTCTCTCACCTACCTAAGGATCTTGCTTAGGAATTCTTCCTTCTGTCTCCTGCTCCATGAACTTTCCTCCTCTTTTCTGAATTTTTCTCAGCAGTCCATCCCTAAAATATTGTTTCTCCAATCTTAAAAAGTGCCTCTGACTTTAAAATATATATATATTGATTTCAGAGAGGAAGGGAGAGGGAGAGAGAAATAGAAACATCAATGATGTGGGAGAAGCACCAAATTAGAAGCACCTCCTGCATGCCCCCTACTGGGGATTGAGCCCCAAACCCGGGCATGTGCCCTTGGCTGGAATCAAACCCAGGACCCTTCCTTTAGTCTGCAGACTAATGCTCTATCACTGAGCCAAACCGGCTAGAGCACCTCTGACTTTTAAATGTTTACTTTTTAATTTTATTTTTCAATTACAGTTTACATTTAATATTATTTTGTATTTGTAAAGCACAGTGGTTAGACAATCACATATTTTGTGAAATGTTCATCCACTCTTCCAGCACCCACCTGGCACCATGCATAGTCATTGCAATATTATTGACTATATTCCCTATGCTGCACTTTACAGCCTGTGACTATTCTGTAACTATCAATCAACCCCTTGTCCTTTTATACCCAGCCCCTCAACCCCCTCCCTCCTCATTGGTAACCATTAGTCTGTTCTCTGTATCTATGAATCTGTTTCAATTTTGTTTGTTCATTTATTTTATTCTTTATATTTTACATATAAGTGAAATCATATGGTATTTGTCTTCCTCTGAAAAATCCCTCTGTGTTAACCAAGCTTCCATGTCAAGCTTCTGCCTTCCATTCTCACTTTCCCTTTTCAGCAGAACTCCTAGTTTTATCTATATGTCCTCTCTCCACCTTATCTTCTCCCATTCCCTCCTGAGCTCAGTTCAGTCAGGCTTTTCCACTGAAACTGCTCTTTTCAAAGTCCCCAGTGACCTCACATCACTAAGCTGACCTCCTCATTGTGAAGCCACCTTTAGTTCTTCCCCTGCTCCACTTAGCAGCAGCACGCAATAAAGTTGATCCATCTCTTCCTTCAAATACTCCCTTTTCTTCCCGGACAGCATATACTGCTAGTTTGCCTCCTACTTCTCTGAAGCTTTTTTCTTCTTCTTCTAGACCTCCATAATTTGCAGTGCCCGGGGATCAGTCCTGCCTGTGTCTCTTTTCTTTAATCTCCACATTCACTTGACTTCATGGTCTTAAACACTAACAAGCTCACCCCTTTCCCTTGAACTCTAGATTTGCATAGCCACCTACCTATTCAACATATCTACATGGAGGACTCACAGACATTTAAAGTATAATTTGCCTTAAATTACACTTTTGGGGTTCCCCATTCTCTGCAGCCTTACTCTCCTCAATTTTTCCCATTTCAATAACAAGCAACAAAATTAGTTGCTTAGGTCAAAATATTACAGTCATCTTTAACTCCCTTTTCATCCATATATCACACCCAACCCCTTAGGAAATACTATCCACTTTACCTTCAGAATATGTCCAGGATATGACCAATTCCCACCCCCTCTCCATTTACCTCTCTGGTTCAATCCATCATTACCTTTCATTTGGATTATTACAGTAGCCTCCCATCAGATTTCCATTTTTAATTCTTGCTCCTTTCCCATAGCCTGCAACACAATAATTCTTAAATTTAAGTGAAAGCATATTATATCTCTGCTCAATAGGGTCTAAAGCCCAAGTCCTTACAATGATCCATTTGCATTAATATTTTCTGACCCATTACTCTTCTGACTTCATCTCTGGGTAACCCTTCTCAGTTACTGGAGTCATGCCAAGCTATCATCTTTGATGTTCTTAGATCACACCAGATACAACTTCACCTCAGGGACTTTGACTACTGTTTCTTGGGCCTCTTACTTCTCCTCCCAGAGAGCAGCACGTTTATTATCTCATCTCTTTAATGTTTTACTTAAATTCTTAAATTCCCCCTTCCCAATAACTCTTCCTGGCAACCCTAACCCAAATTAGAAGCCCTTTTCAGATCTATGAGATCATTATTAACACATCATAATCCAACATACTCTTGTCTCCTTCCTTATAGTACATAGCTCTAGTGGAAGGAGACAATAGTATGTTGGACTTTTATATGGCTGGCACATAATAGGTGCATAGAGTGACCAACTCATTGTAGTTTGCCTGGAATTTACCTGGTTTTAGCACTGCAGGCAACCTCTGAGGTCCAGGCAAACTGACACAAGTTGGTCACATCAGCTCAATAAATATTGGTTAAATGAAAGAATGACAGCAGGGTTTGTGTGTTAACTCCACCTAAATCTTAATTTCATAGGGTATTTAACCTAAAGTTTTATAAATGACACAGTGATCCTGAAATGAATGGATATAACCACATCCAGTGATACAAAGAAAAAATACAGGCTTTTCCACAATCACCACCAAATGCCATGTAAGAGGTATCTATCCCTAAACAGGTAACAACTATTATTATATCAGTACATGTAAGTCATAGCTATAATTCTATCATGAAGAGTAATTGCTTATAAGATGCTTATCCTTTACACTGACAGCAAATTTATAAAAATATTGAATACAAGTGTAAAACATACACAGCACTGAGATGCAACCACATCATTATTGACTGACAGAAAATGATGGTCCTCAGTAAATGATAACAAAGTATTGATTTTGTGGACTTAAATTATGTTTCCAATTAATAGCTGTGTGTGGGCTCAACCATTAGCTAAAATCTATCCTTTAGGCATGAATGTTTGTGGGATTCATCAGTAGGCTCATGATTATTGCAGGTTCATATGATTATTATGGTATTATGTAGATTTAATATCTTTATATTATGACATAAGTATAATTGCTTTATATATTTATATACATTGTTAAAATATTAATACCAGCTTAAATATAAATATTGTAAACTTGTAAAAATTTAGTTTAATCATTTTTTAACATAAGCATTCAAAAAAATATGTATCCTTATCCAAAAAGTTGAACAAAGAGAAACAAGAGTAGAGGGTTACTTTTCTTAAGACTGACTATATATAAAGTGGCTTCCTGGAATGCTCTTCCAGAAACTGGCTACACCTGAGTTCAGTTCATTTTGATAAAGTGTGAAATGGTAGCTATGCCAATTGGTTCTGCCATGTTGTACAGTTGAAACTAACCTCTGATCATACCAGAGAGTGGATGGTGCGCTATGAGCCATTATTACAATGAAACAGAGATACAGATCCAGGTTCTGACATATGCCAATTACTCTAGGGGAGAAGCTGATACGTCCCCTCATCATGACGCTTAAATGTAAAACAACCTAAGGCAGGATCCCTCATTAGAATCTGATGTCTGGTTCTGTTATATCCCAATAAGCTGCCTCTCAGAAATTCAAGGAGAATCTGATTGTCTGTGCCTACTTGTCTCTGAGCATCACCCCCAGAAGGCCTTGTGTGTGCATTGCTGGACTAGGTACTTTTATTTGCTTGACCACTATTTCAGCAATTAGCATGTATTTCTGGACATGAGTCAAAGATCAGAGACCAGTGGCTCATCCTGGGTGTGGGAGATAGTTGCTTGGCATGGCATAGCCAGGCATTTTCAAGGATTAGCATGATTGATCATTGATTGGTCATGCAAACCAACCTCTTAAAACTCAAGGAATGTATAAGGTGGAGTGGTTAGAATCCCCAAGATAACAGTGTCAACCTCTTAAAACTCAAGGAATGTATAAGGTGGAGTGAGTGGTTAGAGTCCCCAAGATAACAGTGCATAGCTATTATTGGTGATCTTGGAGATGTTACACAAGATAAAATGGATCTCCACCAAGAAAATAGCTAAAATAGACCCTTTTATGAATACACTAGAGGCCCGGTGCATGGATTCATGCCTGGCCTGCGGGGATCAGGTCGAAACTGGCTCTCTGACATCCCCCAAGGGGTCCCGGATTGCAATAGGGTTCAGGCCAGGCCAAGGGATCCCACCAGTGCATGATGGGGGCTGGGGAGGAACCACGGGAGGGCTCCAGGGCATTTCTGGCCCATCTCACCCAGTCCCCATCGGCTGGACCCCAGCAGTAAGCTAAGCTACCGGTCAGAGCATCTGTCCCCTGGTGGTCAGTAGTGACTGGTCAAATGGTAGAACAGTTGGACACTTAGCATATTAGGCTTTTATTATATAGAATTTTTGAAATGGATAATAAATAGTGTACCCTGAAAAAGGTATATTTATCCAAAGTATATCATATGTTCTTATTTAAGCAAGGCTAACAAATGGGTTACTTCTATGACCCTCATTCTGTGACTGGGTCAGTCTTAGAAAGCATAGTGTTGTTTAGGTTCTCCAAGCACAGAATGACTGCAAACTAGGAGGAAGGTGGCTCAAAGGACATCACCCATGTGAGGTCTCCTTGGTGAAGAGATAATTCCTGTAACTGCAAGTAAGCCTCTCTTTTGTTCCTACCAGAATCTTCTCCATACTTCTCTGCCTTGGTCAGTGTCTAAGAGGATGAACCTTGAAGATTGTATTCTCCAGATATCCCTGCTGGATGGTTTTGATTTGGGTTCATTCAATGAAAATCACCAATAGGACATAGCAGGGTGAGGAGAGACAGAAGAGGATTATTTCTTCCTTGTTCCTTCAGCAAAGCTACATCTTTGCTATTAGCTACATCCTCACATGACTACAGTGGCCTCTTCCAAACTTTCTACCCTCAGTAGACTCTGGTCATTCTATTTCCTTCCATCATCTCATTAGCTTTTAAGTGGTGAGTAGTTCCCTCTGTTGCTAATCTCTCTGAGTGTCCACCCTCTTTTGTTTGTTCTCATAATGCTACTCACACCTCATTAAGTGGGCTTTAAAATGTTTTTATTGTTTTGTTTGGAAAGACAAAAGAAACATCTTTCTTTTGTTTCCTCTTGATAAAACATTTTAATCTTTACCATTCATATGTTAGGTTAAAAGGAGTACACAATGGGGATTTGTTTTGGCCATGGGATTAGATTGATTAGTATAAACTGAATAACAGTGCACACAAAAACTAAACAAAAACAGAAGAATTACTAGAAACTTGTAAATATTCATAAAGAATTTAAATTTCTGCTTAAATTTCAAGAAAAAAATAATAACTTGATGAAAATTTACCATAAGCTAGGACCAATAAAGATCAGTTTTGTCTTCTAGTATAGTTTCTAAATAATGTCATGATAAGCAAAGGGAAATTTTGCTAATGGTCAAATAAATGCATTGCCATATGTGTAAGAAAATAAGATAGCAAAAAATTGATCAACATATAATTTGATGTGAAAATACAATGGTCCACTATGGTCAAATATTCAAAACAGAGTGACTAACACAGTAATATGTTGGAAGAAGGCTAAATTGTCACCATTAGAGGTCTGGACAAATGCAATGCTACAAACTACAAAAAGGTAACTTTAACATTGACCATTGCTTTTATGGAAACTCATAGGGCAATGATGCATTACTTTCTGGGAACCCAGTAAGTACTGATAAAGGGGAATTAAATATTCACATTAGAGTCTATGAAATATACTTTCACATGATGCTTGCCATTTGCTTCTCTCATAGCTTCATCCAAAGTTATTAAATTTTAAATTTGCACTAGGATGTTTTATATGTAGTGCATTTATAGCCTCTGATTTATATAGTACTTTTCTTCTATACAGTCATTATATCCTCATTCTCCAATTCAATTGTGCTTATGGTTAAATATATCAAGCAATATATG
>NW_005358567.1:2805508-2813878 GCF_000412655.1 Myotis brandtii | reverse complement strand
CTTTAATACAGTTCCTCATGTTGTGGTGACCCCCAATTTCATTGTTACAAATTGAACATAATTAAAGCATAGTGATTAATCACAAAAACAATATGTAATTATATATGTGTTTTCCGATGGTCTTAGGCGACCCCTGTGAAAGGGTCATTCGACCCCCAAATGGGTCCGACCCACAGGTTGAGAACCGCTGGTCTAGAAAGTACTTAGAATTATAGTCTCATACTGTATGAATAATTTTTAAAGATTGAATTTGCTACATTCCTTGAAAGCCCAGTTTCTCAATGTCTTAAAGGTCACAAGCCTATTTTTTTCTCACTCAGTCACCATGTGAAAAATACTCATAGAAGCACCATTTTTCTTTTCTTTTTCTTTTTTTTTTTTGATTTGCCTACCATCTTACATGAGATGAAAAGAGAGTGTGTGGGATGTAGGAGATAAAACAATTGAGATGTTCTTTCCTTGGACAATCTCTTTTTCTCATTTATGACTCATAAAAATAGAAAACCCACTTGCCACCACTACTCACCACTCCTTTTGTATTTTTTCCAGAGTCATTAATGGAGCAATCAGAAATTGACGTAAAGATGCAGTAGATGTTTAGTTATTTGGGAAAAATAATATTCAATATATTTTTTTCTTTTTTTGCTATTTTATTTTAGTTAAAAATAGGATGCCAACTATTTAATATGACATCATATTATGGTATTTCATAGGCTAAATCAAACAAACATAATGTGTACTATTTAATTTTACTATTTCTAAGAAGCCTCCTTTTGATAAGCATATGGATATCTGAGGCATATGTATATTATTGTCTAGTTTGAATAACTATGGTGTTCAAGTGAGTAGTAACTATCTGAGTAAATCAGAAAGTGTTTTATTAGGATAAGTAGCCATACTACTTTTATCACCAATGCTAGCCAAGCATACAGGGACAAGTGAAGAGATCCAAGAATGTCTTTTCCTCAAAATATACTTCTTCCCTTTCCCCATGAATTTAGGTGACTAAAATGCACTTAGGTTCTCAGACAATCTCCAACACCACTACTATCATAGAGACATACAGAATCAGGGAGTCTAATTTTTATGTGCTTTGGTTTTTACTTTGTTTTTCTATATCTGCTGCATTTTCTTTCAGTTTCCAGGGTAGCTCTGTGGGAACATTCTTCTCTCACAATTGGCTCCACCAGAGTTTCACCTAACAATGAGTGTGGGGGACTCTTTTGCTGGGTAGGGTTATATTCTATACTAATGGGTTTGTGAATATCTCATGTACAAAACAGCATCTGTAAGAAAAGAGGAAAGAATGGAATGTCGATTTTGTCTTTCTGAACCTTGAACTGTCTCTTGTTGGGCCCTCCCAAACTCCCGTGGGCTATATGGGTCACTATGCAACATACTGTCACAATGATATCGCAACAGGAAGACACTTTTAAGGAAACCCGCACCAGTGTGAGAGCCTCCACTGTCAAATGACAAGCTAAAAAGTGAACAGTGCACTCAAGATTTTCTTTTCTTTCCTGTTTTTTTTTTAAACTCAGCAAAAGGCAGACATTTGTCAAGTATGCATTACAAATACTGGATACAGAAAAAAAGACAAGTGAGAATTTGTTTCACTGTTTATGAACTCCCCAGCCTATTATTAAAAGAAGAAAAAAATGGCAAGATGAAAGGGCATTGCTTCTAAAGGAAAAGATAAATCAATGGCATCTTTCCTAAAAGAAATATTTCCAACTAGGGGTGAATTCAAAATGAATACATTGCTATAGGAAAACAAGGCAAAAAACAACAGCAACAAAAATAAAAAATACAGTGGTAGTGCAATTGGAAAGATCTTATCTTAGAAGAAAAGACAAGGGGCACTCTTTGAATATAGTGATGTCATTAGCATAGGAAATGTCTTCTTCCTTAGAATTTGTTGCCAACTGGTATTTTAAATTGGGTTAGCATATTAGTAAGAGGCTCTGGATTTCAATTCTAGTTTTAGGATATAATAGCAGAGTAAGAGTGGACTGGTAATTTATTTTTTCATGGGCAAAATGGGGATAATGATCATGTTTTCTCACTTTATTTTTATAAGAATTAATCTGTTTGGCAGTAGTAACTGTTTGCATGTTCTTAGAGTTTAATTAGCTTATCTTTCCACATATGATCTCAGTTATGAAATCCTTAAAAGATAGCAAGCCTTTCCATCAAATGAACTAATCATAGAAAAGTAATAACTCTGGCAGGCCCTAATTTCAGATCTTTCTAATAAAGTTAGCTGCTCATTGTCTAATATCAAAAGCCTCACCCTGAAGCTTAATGTGTGTAAGTTATAAACATGGCATAAACTCCAGGTCTTTCTAAAAATGACTCTATAGATCTCTTCAAGGAGGAAAAAGCTGGTTATGAGAAGTAAGAAGTAGAGAGGAAGAAGGAGGAAAGGATTCCTGGGAGCAGAGCTCCAGGTATGCAGGAGAAAGAAATGGACTCTATTCTATTTTCCAGAATCCTCTGTGTGGTTTATTCACTGGATGATGCCAGTGGTTGAGCTATTCTTAGCACTTTCTCTCTTTTTGCTACAGCAACATGACAGTATTATGAGCTTACCTTGTATATTGCCATGCAAAGGAGGTATAATTCACATGAGTGAAATCTTATGAACCAATTTATTCAGCTCCCTGATTACTAAAACATTTAACAAAAAAAATTCTTATCTACATATATAAAAGCCTAATATGCAAAGTGTCCTCTCAGTTCAACTGACCGCGAGTTCAATCGCTCGCTATGATGTGTGCTGACCACCAAGGGGTGGTGTGAAATTAAGGAAGGTCCCGGCTGGCAGTCGGGAAAGGGAGGCCCCGGCCAGCAGCCTGCAGCCACTAGGGACCCCACCAGTGCACAAATTTTGTGCACTGGGCCTCTAGTAAAATATACATGGGTTTTACCATACGAATATACCCAAGAAAATATTTTGAAATGAGCTCTTCTACAGAAAAGTTTTATTCTATTTATTGTAGTCTTAATACTTTGTAAGATTCTTTGGGAAGAGAAAGTCCCCATGGCCAAAGAAATAGATTTGAGCATAATGTTTTTTGTTTTTATTATCACTACTAGAGGCCTGATGCATGAAAATTCATGCAAGAGTAGACCTTCCTTCTCCCTGCTGCTGGCATTGGCTTTCCTCCAGCACCCGGGTCCCAGGCTGCTTCCCTCCTCCAGCCGACCACAGGCACCCAGGACCCAGGCTGACTTCCCTTGGGCCAGCCACAGGCACCTGGGACCTGGGCTGGCTTCCATTGGGCCGCCCACAGGCACCTGGGACCCTGGCTGGCTTCCCTCCGGCCCCAGCTTCGTCAGGAAGGATGGCTGGAAGACATCCAGTCTAATTAGCATATTACCCTTTTATTATTATAGATTATTATTTTATTTTAGCTTTAGGTACCATACTGTGCCCATTAGTGACTTCTTGGAAGAAAAACCTTCCTGAGAAACAAAATGTTCTAAAACAGAATCCATTTTTTAATACTGTCTTTCAACATACAATAGCTATTAAATCTGCCTACTGACATTAGAACCTTCTGCACCTTGGAATCAGCTGTCTCATCATTACTTGCTGTCTCTTATTCTTTGACAGTCGTTTTGAATTGATTTTTACCATATTATACTCAAGAAGAAAGATAACATCACCCCTTCCATAATTCTATTATTTCTTATATGGGAAAGAAATTGTCATTAATAAAGGGAAGGAAAGATGAATACACTGTTCTTTTGTTATAGGGGAAACAATACAAAGGAAATAGAAATTCATTTTAATTTTGTCCCTTATTTGAGTTTGTTTTTTAGATCCAGTTTTAGCAGGAGCAAATTATTTAGGAATGTCATATAAATGTTTAACTTTAAGAGTAAAATAGTAATAGTGACAATTTTTTTTACAAATATTCTGGACAGAAAGAATTTATAATATGGGAGGGGAAATTACAAAGGAAGTAGCCAGGACATAGAGATAGCTCTAACTTACATATTTATTAATCCATTTATCAGCACACTAACCTATCAAACACTTATTAAGCAACTACTCTATGCAAGATATATTTATACCTTGTTGCAAATACCTTTAAGAGGCAACCAGTCCAATGAGAGGGGAAGGTCAGTGTTTGAATAATATGTATAGTTTTATTAATTAAGTCATTCATTCCTTAATTCCAAAAATATTTTCTAATTTCCTAAAATATGAATCACATATAAACATTAGGAAAACATGGGATTTTACAGACTTCCCATAGAGCACACAGAGAATGTATTGAAAGCAGTGAGTATGGGAAGAGAAATCAGTTATAAGCCCAAGGGTATCAAGGCTTCCTCCAACTTGTGTGGAGCCTTAAACTTATATTAGTGAGGGAAGGGGACAATTTAAGAAAAAAAAAAACAGGCAAAATTAAATCCATAGGTAAATATTTATTTCAAACTAGAGGCCTGGTGCATGAAAATATGTGCACTCATGGAGGGGGTCCTCAGTTTGGCCTGTGCCCTCTCGCAGTCCAGGACCCCATGGGGGATGTCCAATTGATGGCTTAGGCCTGCTCCCTGGGGAATCGGGCCTAATCTAGTAGTCAGACATCCTTCTGGCAGCCCGGGAGCCCTCAGGGGATATCCAACTGACGGCTTAGGCCCACTCCTCCTGTGGGAGTGGGCCTAAGCCGTTAGTTGGACATCCTTAGCACTGCCACAGAGGCGGGAGAGGCTCTCGCCACCACTGCTGCACTGGCCAGCCATGAGCCAGCTTCTGGCTAAGCGGCGCTCCCCCTGTGGAAGCGCACTGACCACCAGGGGGCAGCTCCTGCCTTGAGAATCTGGCCCCTGGTGGTCAGTGCGTATCATAGCGACTGGTCATTCCAGGTTGTTCAGCCGTTAGGGTGAATTTGCATATTACCCTTTTATTATATAGGATATGAAGTCACAAATTACAAATCTTAGAAAGTTGACATTATACACAAAAATCAGACAATATATAAAAGTAAGATACTATTTATATAAACTAACTCACTGACACTCCCTATAATATTTTTTCTTAAATCTTATTAATTTTTTTGAATGACTCTATTTTTCTATAGAGAAAAATAGAAATATATTTCAGTCTTTCCTCTGATGATCAAAATTTGATTTACTCTCTTTTTAAATTAATGATTCAAAAAATACTTAAGCTTAGTAACTCATTGGTAATGCCATAAAAATTCTTTCAGTTTGATATAAAATTTGGTGATATCTCTATCAAATTTATTTCACATCTAAATGAAATAGCATTTCAAGTTTGTTCGTTTGTGTTTTTTTTGCATAGTGGCTGAAGTGAAATTCTATTTAAATTATTGTTATGAATCTATTAGTCCTGGATGTCTCTGCTATCATGGTCCATTTTGTGTTTTATGTTATCTTCATTGTTAACAGTATTTAGTATCAATCACCTTCTAGCTAGATTAAAAAAAATGCCCATAAGCACATGAAACCAAGCCACTTAGATGTGGCTCAGTGGTTGAGCATTGACGTATGAACCAATTCATATGTCAAGGTTCCATTCCAGGTCAGGGCACATTCCTGGGTTGCAGGCTCGATCCACAGTGTGGGACATGCAGGAGGCAGCCAATCAGTGATTCTCTCTCATCATTGATGTTTCTATCTCTCCCTCTCTTTTCCTCTCTGAAATCAATAAAAATAATAAATAAATAAATAAATAAATAAATAAATAACCAAGCCACTTAGGAAATGTGAAAGAGAAACTGAGGGAGAAAGAGAGAGAATGTTAAACAGATTATGGTTCACACAGCTTCCTCTTGGAGATTTTACATAAACACAGGAACACAATGCCATGGTCCTTCCCCAGGCCTTTGAAGGAGCCCAGGTGTGTGAAAGGAGCTCTTTTATGAAAATCTGTCTCTGTTTGAGACTGTCACAGTTGAAGAAATGCATGAGGTTTTAAACTGGCACAATGGCAGGGATGTACTAATTTGAGGAATATGAAGGAGGAAAAATCTATAAGTAATTACATGATGGAGATGAGTGTTTAATTTTCCCCATCTAGTGCTGTCTGTTCTTTTCTCATATCACCAATTTATATAATTACAGGGCTGTGCATACTTGTAACAGGTACTACTTGTTCAACCTGGAAGAGGCTGGAGAGGAGAAATTACAACCTAAGCAAGCCCTGGAGCCAATAACTAAAGAGGAAAGTTAGGCTGGAAGCAGAGTCTTGGCCACAAGAACAAAAGAATCCTTTAAGTGCCTGGCCAGTGTAGCTCAGTGGTTGATCATTGACCCATGAACCAGGAGCTTAGGGTTTGATTCCTGGCCAAGGCACATGCCTGCGTTGCGGACTGGATCCCCAGTAGGAGGCCTGCAGGAAGCAGCCTACCAATGTTTCTCTCACATCACTGATGTTTCTGTCTCTCTATCCCTCTCCCTTCCTCTCTCTGAAATCAATAAAAACATATTTTTAAAAAAGAATCCCTTAAGAGGGAAATATGGCTTCTAGTAATATGCAGATAGATAGTACACACTAGATGATAATCACAAATAAAGGCTATAATCTATTGGGCTTATAAATACAAGGGTGGGAAAAGTAGGTTTCCAGGGGTGTGTATGGAAAACAATGTGATAATTGATAAATAATAATCTATAATAATAAAAGCATAATATGCTAATTAGACCGGACAACCTTCTGGACAAAGCCAGGGCTGTGAGGGAAGCCTGAGTCCCGGGTGCCAGAGGGAAGTCGGTGCTGGCAGCCAGAAGGAGGAAGGTCTATTCTTGCATGAATTTCGTGCATTGGGCCTCTAGTACAAGAATAAACTCTTATTTACTCATAACTATAAACCTACTTTTGCCCACCCCTGTATGTAAACATATAAATACAGTCTAAAAGGTAAAGAGGTTTCCTGAAGCCAGAGGACCTAGTGTTGGATGCTTCCAGAGAGCATCTGAAAAGGAAGCCTAGAGGAGGTAAAGCTTGGGCTAAATCATGAGATAACCCAAGAACTTAGCCATGTGGTGAAAGTAGAGAACATTTAAGGAAAGAGAATGAACTACTAAGCAAGGCTCTCATCAAATGCTTAAAAGGGTATGTTACCGGATGAAGATTCCTGGTGTAGGTTTCTATTTCTGACACTACTGCAGGTTAGGTGTTTCTCAGTGAAGGACTAAAATACTACAGAAGCCAAAAATAAGTATGAAAATGTGATACTGTTCTGGCACAAGAGACAGTTGCCAAAACAAAGTGAAAGCAAGATGCAAAGCGACTGGGACACGGAAGCTCTATGGGTGGGTGTGGAAATCCCTGCAACCACTATAGACATCTACTAAGTACGCTTCTTAGTAGATTTGAAGGTGCACATGCTCTATGGTCCAGCAATTCCACTCCCAGCTACTCTGTTTCATTGATTTCAAAACACCTTTTTTTCCCCCACAGTTTACTGTTTCCATAATGAAATGCATTCTAAAATAGCATGTGATAACATATGCATTTAATTGGAAAATGTTCTTTCTTAGTTGTTCACACAATGGGTATGTGCCTTACTATTGATGGCATCTTAGACTTAATGACACATGATGTGCTAACCCTAGAGGAACTCTTGTTTGTGTGCTTTTGACAACATATACTGAGGTGTTCATTGAAGTGTATTGCACAACAAAAGCCTAGAAATGATCCAATTGCCCATGAATGACAGAAAGAATAAATACATTGTGATATGTTCAAAGTAGCAGATGTGAATGCACTGAAGAAATACACATCAATTTAGATACATTCCAAATAGCTATTGTTCAAAAGAAGCAAGTGACAGCAGAACACACATGGATTAATTCATTAAACAAAGTAAATTTTCAAAGTCAATGATACATATATGGATGGTCACACTGTAAACTGAAACAAGAAAATTACTAATGAAAAATTCAGGGAGCTTCTGAATCCCTGGTAATTACCTATTTCTTAAGCTGGGTGATAGGCAGATATTATATATATATATCTACACTAATAAAAGAGAAACATGGTAATTGGCATACGACCGCTACCCTTCCATTTGGCTAATCAGCATATCCTTATGCAAATTAACTGTCAGCCAAGATAGCAGCCGGCAGCCATGCACTGAAGCGAACAGGGAGGCTTGCTTGCTCCAGTGACTGCGGATTCCAACGTTCCCCGCCTGACTTGCCGGCCTCTCAGCTGCAACTCTAAACAACTATGTTGCAACTATAGAAGCTAAACAAAACCACAGAAACAGGCTTTCAGTCAGCCGGGCTTCAGCCAGCCGGACCGCAACATTGTATCAAATACAGAAGGTAAAGGCCAGAAACCTGCTTTCAGCAGCGAGGCCTCAGAGCTAAAGCTGACCCAGAATA